>NW_003020058.1:526572-562338 GCF_000006335.3 Candida tropicalis MYA-3404 | reverse complement strand
CTTGCTTTTTTTTTTTAGAAAAATAGAAAAAATTTTTTTTAAATGTGCTTTTGTCTACTTTAGTTTTACATGTAAAAAATGCATTCAAGGGCGTTCATTACTAGACCATGCACTAGCTGCAGACAAATAATGAAATTTTCCTCATGTTCGTTTCATTTAGAAACCTCAGTTGTGGTTTTTTGGTTTATTTTGCTTTTGTTCAATATTTTATCCAGTTTAGACCTGAATCTAAAATTGATAGAAGGCAAAGAAGAACATCAACAACAATTTTTTTATTTTTTACTTTTTAAGTTTAGATCATGGGTCTAACAACACAAATTAAAATGAAAGGATACAACTATAGTAACATAGTACAAGGGAACTAAAACGATAGTGTGTTAATTCAACTTAAAAATTTCTATCTCAGACACCACAAGAGGTTCAACTGCAAACCTCAAAACGCCAGGGCTCGAAATTTCGTGTCAACCAATGAAAAGTGATTTTTTTTTTGTTTTAGATCCAATTAGTGGGTATTATCGCTAATTGTTCTATTTTCTTGGTTTCTCGTTTTGATAAAGCTATCCATCGTGTTGATATTCGGAGAATGAAACAAATTGCCTCTTATATTGTTCTGCAATAACTTATGGACACTACCAATCTCCGATATTAACATTATCTGACAAGCCACTATATTAGTTAGACGAATACGCCTGAAGGATATTAACAAAGGAAGTGTACATTAAAATCAACAATCAACAATCAAAAAAAAAAAAATAAGAATTTACGTCAGATACACGACTATAATCCAAATGCAACATAGGCTAAAGGTTAAAAAAAGGATAACAAGAAGAAGAGAAACAACTACCCTTTATGATTATTGGATAAGATCAAAGTTACAAATTGTTCACAACTATCTTGTTGCAATAGTCAATAATCATCAATAATATATATATATATATATATATATAATTGGTGGAATTGATATACGAGAAAATTGACATCACCTTTTATACACATAATAACCCTGTTGTGCGCCTACAACTACGATAATGCAAGATGTTGAGGTGCTTGATATTGCATATATCAATTCAAACTAACTAAATTAATATGAACCAGCCAATCAATTGATTCTCTTTTCGTGGTTCCTTTTCTACCTTTTCGTTTTGTTTGAAAGCACAAATAAATGGCTCTTTGAGTGATCTTACTATTCAATCTAATTAGTCAATTTTATACCATGATTTTGAAACCGGTTCATTTCCTTCCTTTGCAGAAGTGATCTCATCTCGTATATGTCTACATGATTTGTGTGTGTATGTGTGCTTTGTTTTTATCATAGTATTACATACCATTGTGTATAAAAAAAGAGAAAACTAGGAGTACTAAAAATATATTTTTTAGATCCAATTAGAAGAATTACGAAATATTGGATTAATATGATTGGATAATTATTACCAGTTGGTTATTGCCAATCCCATGAAATTATCTATTAACCAACCAACCAACCAACTAACCATTTAATTAATTAATTTAATTGATTAAAATGCAATAATTACATGGAGTTAAGTGTATCCCAATATAATTACAGGAGAAACATAAGAAAACAAAAAAAGAATTAGAGAGAATTTCGACTTTTCTATTTTTCAAATACTTACACAAATAACACAAATGCTTTCTAAAACTAAAACATTGATTCAGTTTTGTGGGTTCATCATTCAGTCCCTCTTTGTCTCGTTTCCCAGCTTCCCTTCCTCCATACCTACCTCGTACTCTGGTTCCTCCCCCCTCCGCCCCTCCATTATTTTAACCAAATTTAGGGTTACTGGATATTTGATGCATATCAATTCAAAACTGCCGATGGGTATGGATATTGTAATTCAAGTCCTATACTAACCTTAACTCGTCATAACTTGTCTTCACGGATAAATAATAGCCCGACTTTTCTAATTCTAATGGTTAGAAACTTATTTTAAAAAAAATTCACATATTCTTCTTGTTGACGAAGAAATAGAGCAAAAAAAAAACACAGAGAGAGAAAGATACAGAGTCAATGAGACAATAGTCATTTTTTTTAAAAGAAACAAATGAACTCAACGTTCATGGCACATTATTAGGATACCCATTGGGAATGTAATATGCATAATTTATGCACGATTCTAACTGAAAAGGATCTAGGAGCAGCATGCAAAGATGAAATTTTTTTTTTTTTTTTTGTTGATCAGGTTTTGTCATTCTCTCGCTCTTAAGCCTAAATAGGTAAGTATGGTCTGAATTCAATTTAATTATTAATACTATACATACGAAGTGTGTTTTAATACTTTTGATAGTTTTCTTCGTAAACAATCATTATTTTACAACCTGAAAAAAAAAACGAAACCATTCTTGGTGTTGTACAATAATGAACATTTAAAATCTCATCATATTATTTGTGGGCTTCGTTTTCTTTTTGTTTGTTTCCTTTTTGTTTGTTTCCTTTTTGTTCAGTTATTTAATTGACGGGGAATTTCACAATTCCTCCTATTTCAGTTATTGTTTTGGTTAAGAATATTTGGTTTCTCATTGTTATAGATCAAAAGAGCAATTGTCAATTAATATCATTTCTTTTTTTGATTTGGTTTTGTATTGAAAAGTTTTGTGAATAATCATCAACAATACTCATAATCATAATCATAATCATAATCAAAAATGTGGATTGTGTTAAAATAACAATTGATTCTTTATTCTTCTACTACTCCCCCTGCCCCCCTCCTGTGTCTCTTCTTATACTATATTTGGTTACTTTTAGAACTCCAGAATTTGTCTTTTCAATTGGTTATTTACTCTTTTTTTATTGAAACAAAGAAAGTTAAAATTCTTGTAACTTTGTTGAATTCTTCTAAATTTAACTCGTCCTTGTATATTATTTTTTAAAATACTTTGGGTTTTGCGTATAATACACCTCTATACTAATACTGAAGAACCAAAGAAGTGACTCTTCTCTTAAAGTTGCAATAATCATTGTGAATCACAATCCAATACATTATCTTGTTCTTTTATAGCTTATTATTATTCTTATTATTATTAGTTGTTTGTTTCATAATAGTAGAACTTTTTTTTTATAAATCTAATCTCGACCTTAATTAAGGTGCCCTGTGATACTCACCCTTTTTTTTAAAGAAATGTTGGTTGTCTTACCTTACCCCTTCTACCCTTTGATCCCTTTTGAATCTGGGAATGTTGCAGTAAGATGTTACTTGAGGGTTTTAATATTTATCATTCCATATTGTTGTCAATCAATGGATACATTTCAAATATTTACAATTTAAATCGTAATGTGATATCTGGTATTTTCTTTTTATTTTGCATTACATGATTTTGATAACTGGTGATATACAATATTTAAACTATATCTATGTACAATTCGGAGTCCCATATTTGCGTCTCATGTACTCCTTAACACTAAAAGGAAAAAAAAAAAGAGATGTCTTGAAAATATCGTGACATGTCAAGTCATGTCATGCCAATCTAATGTGAGATTTTACACAAATCTATTCAACTTGTTATTGTTAATTGTTAATTCTTGATAACAATGATGTTGAGCACATGATCGGGGAGAAGAGGATTGTAAATGTAGTTATTGTTTATTGTCCTATTTTTATTTTTATTATATTGTTCAAAAAATTGATTGTAGTCGTCTACTCACAAAATAAAAAATTTGACTTCTTGTTTCCAAAATGAAAAAGTTACATATTTGAAAGGAAAAGCCTTTCATTCCATCGTCAATTACCATTAATACATATAGACATCGTTATTTATTATTGAAGATCATTATTATTATTATTATTGCATTCATATTAACAAAAAAACCACTGAAATGCAACATGAAATCTTACGATTTTTATTTTATTTTGGAACCTCTACAAAATTAACGTTCAACGTATTTCTCCAGAATATCACCATAGAAACAAATACAAAATCTATAATCAGTTTCAAGATACAATACTATTAAGTTTAATTTTAATGTATCTTAACATTTAAATTAAAGAAAAAAAAAAGAGAGAGAAAGAAGATGTAAAGTTTTCTCTTTATGGTAACATAATTGTAAATTCAATTCAGGGGCGGGAAACTGTGGATCTAAGTATGGTTGTAATTGAGTAAATGGGTGAAAAAAGTAAAATGATTTTTACTACATTCATAAGAATGAAAGAAAGAAAGATTAATCTTTATCTTTATGTTTATCTTTATTTTTAGTATCTCAATTTTCACTTTCTTCATTTAATGCTTAATGGTTAACCTTTTTTTTTATGTTTCTTCTTGTATAAGGGTAAATCTTATCTGTACAAGATCATTTAAACTCATTCATCTAATAAGATTAATTTTAATAGTTTAATTTCTTTTAGTTGTCAAGATCAATGGCTTATTGTGTCTGTTAATTTAGATGGGATGGAATAGGAAATACTGTTTTGTTTCTAACTTTAAAACAGATATTGATATTGCGCTTTATGGGGTTGAAATTGTCTATTCTTGAATAGGCTCTCTTTTTGTTCTTTCTTAAGGTTAAATCCGTCCTGTAAACAATAATGTATGACAATAATAACAACTATATATTTCATGTAATTACTAAAATGAAATAGACTTAGGCCATTATATAGTTGAAGTTTTGCAGTAACAATAGAGCCATAAATTTATATGGGATTTTCCGTCTCATACATTAATAATAAAAATAATAATAATAATAATAAACTAAATACCAATATTGCAGAAATGAAAAATCAAAAAAAACAAAGAACGTACAAAATTAAACTATACAATTATTTCTTGTTGCTTGGTGCAGTGGCTGTGGTTCCAATTATATCTTCATCTTCGCTATCAGTAACTAAAAATGCATCGGAATTAGCATTTTCAGTTTCCAATGGTTGCCATTGTTTCTTTGAGTTGGTTTCTGTCTCTGCCGAGGTAGAATTTTTTGGTCTGGATGGCAAGGATGGAGTTTGTTCATTGTCATTATCTTGCAATCTAATTCTATCATGAAAATCATTACTGATAATTTCTGGATCTTCATCAAATCTATTAGACTTTCTCTTGTTTTCATTGAATGAGGAACCTCCAAGAGCACCAAATAATTTTGGATTTTCAGATTGTTTCTGTTGTCCCTGTTGATCACTATTTCCATCAAATCTTTTAGCCAAATTACTAACCCATCCATTTAAAGTAGTTCTAGCTTCTTCCAAACCTTGGGTAAATGTTTCTTTAATTTGTTCAAATTCATCAGGAGAATCATCAAAATCTTCATCACTACGACGTGGTTGGTGCAGTCTGTTTTGTTGTTGTCTACGTCTTTCTTGAGACTTTCTTCTGTTTCTTCTATCCTCTAATTCAAATTCTTTTTGCAACTTTCTGGCCAACAATTCATCGTCGGTCAATTCATTGGTGTTCTTCTTGGTCAAAACATTTGGTTCAGCTACTGGTTTGTAAACTGGAATTTCTGGGTTTAAATGAAGGATCTGAGATATACAACAAAGCATTAAATGCTGGATCTGGGTTACCTTGAGATGCAATCAAAGTGGCAGTAACTAATTTCTCTTCAATATTTGGGAAAGCTGCTTTCAATTCATCAATGACTTGTTGAACTGGATCCTTTGGTCTTGGTGGTTGTGGTGGCGCTTTGTCATCATCGTTGTCATCATTGATTGGTACTTCTTCAGTGGCCCCAACATCATTCTTGAAGGACACAGATTTACGTTCCTTCTTAGATCCATCTGGAGATACTTCCTTCTTAATTTCAGGCAATGGTTTCTCATCGGTAGATTTCACATCTTTTTCCTTGTCATCACTTGATTCCTTTTTCAGTTCGTCTTTATCAGATTCTTCAATCTTCTTATCGTCAACCTTGTCGGTAGAAGTAGCAGTGGAACTTTCATCTCCTTTTGTTGAATCATCAATTGAATCAAGTGGTTCAGAAGCAACAACTTTCAATTCTTCGTTTTTCTTACTCATGATATATCTCTGTTGTGTATGTCGTCAGACGTTAATAAATAATGATCTGATTGTAAAATGATATTCGTGGCTCGAACTTTTTGTATAATATTCTTTTTTTTTTGCCCTCTCGATTTGTCAATGATTTTTCCCCTTGTGCTGTGTATTGCCCACTTTTAGAATTTGCCGAACTTATGGGAATTTCACACGACCTCTTCCTTTTCAACCTTGAGACTATATAAAGCAAAAAAAATTTTCAAAGTTCTTTTAAACAATTTTCTTTTTCTTCTTCTTTTTTCCTTTCTTTGATAGTAATTTAATTAAAAACTCCGAATTATAGCTAGAGCTTTATATTTTATTCTTCCTATAAATACTAAAGTGTGGACAGCGGAGGCAAATCAATTATGAACTTATAAGTTTCAGGAGAAAGACTTTATTTGTCTTTGAAATATTTGAGGATAGTTTTCAAATATGAATGAACTTGTAAGTTGTACATCTTTAATGGAATAGTTTGTGCCATATGTAAATATAGTAATATGAATTCTCTATTAGTACCCCTTTCATTGAAGTGTGACCCATGATTTCATTACATTCCAACTAGATCAAGAAGATTTTATCCAACCTTCCATGAGCTGTTTTTCTTCTCGTTGTACACGTCAATATCAATTACAATCCTAAATGTGCTAGTAAGTAACAGTATCAATTGATCTACGACTCATAAACCCATTTAACATTTACATTGATAATAAAGAGAACGACAATAGTTTGGATGCCATCTTGTCTATCAGCAACCCACTAGATTCACAATTATATAAATAAATGAATAGTTTGTGTTTATTATTTTTATAATTCTTTAAAATAAGTTAGACATCAAAACATTTGTTTTGTCTGACTATGTTTTCAATCTTTGTATAAATATATTCTCCTATAATGACATCATGACAATAAAAACAAAAAAAGGGGGTTTTATCCTTCATGGTAAGGTATCTTTTGTTCATGGTTATTTCAAAAACATTTCATCTTGACCTTATATTTGCATTACTTTATCAATTCAAGTTCCAATATAATTTTAAATAATTATTGACTGGCTTCTTTCAATTCTTTTCTTCTTCTAATCAAATCCAAATTTTCACATTCTTCCCAAGCATGTTTATCATGTTTACAACTAACTGATGAATTAGCAGATTGTCTGAAAAGACAAGTTTGATAAAGAGCAAAATAAGCAGCACATCTATCTCTCCATTTTAAAGGAACTTTATATTTTTGACAATCATCTTCGGAAACTATAAATAATAATTGTTAGTAATTAATTATTCTTCTTTTTAGATTCTAATAAATGAAAAATTCAAAATTCAAAAGTCATAAACATGAAAATATACATACGAAGTGGTGGGAATTCTGTCACTGACATTGTTATGTTTATATGTATATATATGCTAATTGGATGGTGAATAAATAATTGTCTCTGATATTTCAGTTCATTTTATTAATTTTTTTTCCCTCTTTTTTTGGCTTTCTCAAAGTATTGGTTGTGTTTGGCAGAGAGCCAATAAAAATCTCTCGAAAGTCATTAGTAATATGCAGGAGAATTCAAAAAAATTGCAACTCACTATTCAATCATCAAAGAACATCCCCAGTATGATCATTGATAATAGTGACTTAAAGAGGTGGATTCAACTGGTTATTGATGGCTGAAAAGGGTTAGTACGAATATCTTTTCTGTAAAAGTCTACACCATTTCTCTACTAATCAGTTTCGTCCAAATTTATCTGAACGATCAATCATTACATTGAATAATACTTCTTTTACATGTATTAAAATGTTCAAATATAATTTTATAAATAAACAAATAATGATAAAAATCCAACAAACTTCATCGGAAAAGTTTCCTTATTTCATGTAATAGTTAAAACAAAAAAATGAAAAACCATCCCCATACCATCTGTTAGAAATCTAAATAAATGCTAAAAATCTTTGAATATTTAAAATATGATAATATTCACTCCCTAGTACTTTCCTGACTCTTCAAATAAAATAAATAATCACCATCATCAACTTTCTATATCTCTCGTTTTGTTGTCTTTTTTTTTTTTTCAAAACTCTGTCAATTATTGGGTTTGTTTAGTATGGTTGTCCAATCTTTCTTTCAAAGCTAAATATTGACATTTATAAAATTCATCTTTAGTTTTACTACAGAAGGTAGTACCACGATCAAGACATTTATAATAGTTAATTAAATGAGCAGCACATTTATCTCTATGGAAGAATGGAACATTATTTTCATCTAATTCTGCTTGGGAAGCTATTTAAAAAGAAAAAGATCAACATGATTTGTTAGTAAATTAGTTCTAGCTTTTACAAATGATAGGATCTCAGTACTCATTATATTATTAATGAAAAAAAAAAACCACATATCAAATAATTGAAATATACATACGAATTGGTGGGTATTCATATTTTTCTGCGTGTGCCATATTGGAAATGTTGATAATTATATAATGTCAAACTAGAAGAATGATATTGGTTCTTAGTTTTTTTTTTTTCTCTGTGTGTTTCCAGTTTAGTTGGAACAGTTGAGAAAATCAAATTTTTCAATTGGTGAAAGTGGGAACCCACACACACACACACACACAAGCTCGTTTTTCAAGCAGAGAGTTAGAGTGGGTTGCAAATACACAATAATTTAACCAAACTAAACCTGGGTTAATTTATATTCACTTTACTATACAAGTTTGAATTAGAAAGAAAAGGTCGGAACTAAACGAATCTATATATACAAAAAAAAAAAGAAGTAAATTGGCAGCAACAAAATAATGGAATAAAACGAAACAAAATTAAAATGAACAATCAAGTACTAGAAATTTAAAAATACAAACAACCCTTCCCCTAAATCTTAACAAATATTAATAAAAAAATAACCAATAAACTGTGGATGAATGAAATAATAAAATAAAATGAAATACCTCCTAATTTTCTTTTCCTTTTCTGTATATATATATATGTGTGTGTTACTCCGTGTGTGTGTATGTAGTTTGCTTACTTTAACTTATCAAACAAAGTGAGTGCTTTATACAAGGAATTCATACATTCTTCTTTCTTATCTCCATTCTTCAATTGATTCTCAAAATCTTTAGAAACCTGGGCTAATGAAGGATGGTATTTCGACCAATTAATAATTGGACTTTTAACTATATTACTCGGTTTTGGTAAATGCAACTCATTATTAACTAATTTAAGGAAAAATTGTATGGTTTCCTCTTTGTTGTCATTCGATAAATAATAATCCTGTAATTTCGATAACTCTATAATATCTTCATTAATCTGTGAGCTCTTTAGTTTGGCCATTCTTAATGCTGACGTCAAAGTGATGTAATCCACATTCTTATTTAATTGCGAGTCTGTGGTGGTACTGCAGCTGCCAGCATTTGCGAGGGACGGAGTTTCATTTGTAGTTGTTTCCTCCGTGGCGGCAACAGTGTGTGTATTATTGGATTCATCATTTATAGATTCTGGAGGTGTTGCTGGAAATGAAGGGTGCACTTCATTATCTTGTGGTGGTTCATCTTCCAAACATATGGCTGGTGGTGACGATCGTTGCTGAGGTGGCGATGGTGGAGTTACATAATTATTATATTTTTTCAGTCTAGTAACTGGCGTTTTCTTATCTCTAGCTGATGGCAAAGGTTTGAAGGATACAATTCTTGATTTCTTATGAGTATTAGAGATATCCTCTAACTCATTCATCTTTCTTTTGTTATGTATCTTCATTTCCCTTATGCTAGCTGCCATGGTGAAAAATGTGTCTGTTGTAAAAAAAAAAAATTAAAAGGCAAAAAAAAAGGAGTAGAATAATGAAGAAAGGAAAAAAAAAATTGAGCAGAAAAAAAAAAAAAGAGTAAGACAGCAATTCTGTTGAAATCTCACTCAGCCGACAAAAAGAAAAACAACAAAAACAACAACAACACAACAACCATAGAAAAAAAAAAAAAGGAGGAGAAGAATGACAAAATTTGATTGATATATACTTTTAAACTATTTTGGTTTATCTTATTCAATAAACACCAATTGCAGTCAACAACTTATACAAATCATAATCTTGATGTTAATTCATGACTCGAACCTGTTCTTACTAGAGTATTATCTTGTATAGGCTTATGTATCCTACAAATGCTAGACCATACTTCTCCTCAATTTGGTAAATAATTCTGTCACGCATTTTTCAGTCTTTAAATAAATAAAAAAAAAAGGAAAATAATAAAACATCGTGTTAAAAAATAACTCAATTTTTTTTTTTTCTTCCACGTCTTTTTCATTAAAAAACTATTTTATTTTGTGTGTCCAATCTAACGAGACAACGACTAATATAAACCTACAGGTATGTACAACTTGCACGCCTATTTCCATAAAGTAGTGTAAGAAATCAATTTTCATTTATAAAGAATCTTATCTTATTTTCTATATACAAGAATCACAAACTGTACGATACTATTTTATTTTTGTTTTGGTGGAGGCAAGTCTTTAGTGTTTCCTTTGACAAGCCCAGTAACTTTCTTAACGTCACTTCCAAATTCCTTAGCTGCCATTTTATATCTCCAAAATAAACCATGTTCTTTTCTCAATTGTTGTTTCTTCTTTTTCATTTCACGATTAATTATACCAAATTGTTCATCATATGGCACACCGGCTTCAGCTTCTTCAAGTGTTTCTTTTCCAAATAAATAATCAAATACTCTACCATCGGCCCAAAAGAATCCTTTTCTATCAACGATCCAGTTCTTGGTTTTACCATTTGGCAATTGTTCAGTCAACACAAAGTAAAAGAACCCTTTATCAGAAGTACCATAAAATCCTTTACCAGTCCAAACTCTAGCTGTCTTACGTCTAGTTAAACTGGCTAATGGAACTGTGTAAACTGGAGTGGGTCTTCCTGGAATCAATGGATAACTTGTAAACTTAATGTGTTCGACTGGACCAGGGAGATAATAAATACGTCTAACCATTCTTGTAGGGAAAGTGGCAGCACCATATGCTAATAAGAACAATGAACTTGAAGGAATCAAATATAACAATAAGGAAAGAGCCCAATCTCTTTTACGTATTTCTTCTTTTTCTTCCTTTTCATTCTTTTCATATTCCGAATTAGCTACAAAAAATGCCCATTCAAAAAGAACACTTCCATAAACCGTGAATACAATCGCAGCACAGAAACACATTAAAAAGTACAATCTATGTGGTTCACTCTCGTAAATCAATTCAGGTTTGACTTTATTTTTCAATATTCTAATAACTTGTCTAAATGTATAATCTTTCCCTACTTGTGGAACACCAGGACGTGGTAACAATGTAGGTACATTTTCTTTTCCTAATGGAAATTTAGGGATTCTTTCTTTGACACTATCCTTTTGTACTTGTTCCCCTGGAATATGTAATTTTAAATGTTTCCATTCTCCTTCTGAAGGAAGTGATTTCTTAGGAATATTACTGGCTGGAAGATGACTTTTCTTCGGTTGTTTTTTCAGTGAAGGTACATTTGATTTAAATCTCAAAAAAAGTGCAGGTTGAACAGAAACACGGGGTATACTTCTTGTTAACCCTATTCTTGGTATTAACAGTATCATTGTTTGTGGTGTTTTAAAGCGGTCTTTGATAATTTAAAATCATAAACAACGAAAATTTTTCAGTCTGAGAGTTGGACCAGAGAGAGGGAGAGGGAAAGACAAATTGTGAAATCTTAAACTACGCACAGCTACTTTCAATTTAGCACCAACGTTTGGTATTCAACACTACAGAATATTATATTGATAATACGGATAGAAGATCTATTGGAAATCATTAGTTATATGCATTAGTACCCATCTTACAGTTATCAGAATATTAATTCGATCATGGAGAATTTTCTTCATTCGTTGCCGCAAAAAAAAATAGCCAAATACTAGTGACTTGAAATAAAACCACATTCAAATTCTTCTATTTGGCACGCTTTAACTGGACAGGGCGTTGTCCTATATACTTACCATTCATCTCTTGAAAAGCATGTAAGTAGTCTTCTGATTTGGCAAAGGAAACAAACCCATAGCCTTTATTTAGATTTGTTTTCCTATCTAGTGGTACATATACCTGACTCATTGATTTATACTTTTCAAATGATTTCTTTAATAATTCTTCATCTCCATCGGGTCCTAAATTACCTATAAATAGCTTAAAATGTTTTGGATTCCATTTGGGTGCAGAATGTGAATGTAGATTTGGTTTTGAATTTGAGTTTGATGATGATGATGAAGCCGGCACTTGTTTTTGCATTGAATGTAAATAACTAGCTGCTTTTTTAGCACTTACTCTACCATTAATGACCTTTGGTTTCTTTACCCCTCCTGATTGTTTCATTTTTTTATATATATTGGTGGTTGTATATGTACACCATAGTGTGTGCTATTTTATTTTTCTCTTTATTCACTTGTTTCTCATTTTGAAGTAAACATCATCATCATCACCTCAATCGCATTCTAATTTTTTCAATTTTTTTTTTGTTGTAAGAAGCATTCATATCAATTACAAAAACAACTTCATACAATAACATGTTTATATTATCAGAGATATCCGATTTAATCCGTATACCACCTAGTTCATTTAATACTGATATACGAGTTTCATTAAGTGATGAGCTTCATAAAAAATATTCCAATAAAATAATTGCCAATCTAGGTCTTGCCATATCAGTTTGGGATCTACTTGATATTAAAGATGGTTTATTAAAACCAGGTGATGGTGGATCATATGTTGAAGTTAAATTTAGAGCATTGGTTTGGAAACCTTTCAGAGGAGAAATATTAACTGGTTGGGTAACTGAATGTACAGCTAAAGGAATTAAAGTAAGATTAGAATTTTTTGATGAGATTTGGATTCCTAAAGAATTTTTATTTGAAAATTGTAGATTTTCTGAACTGGAACAAGCTTGGATATATTCTTTGGATGAAAATGAATTATTTATTGATATAAATGAAAAGATTAGATTTAGAGTCGAAGAAGAAATTTTTTATAATGTTAAACCAAAGACAAATAGTGATATTGAGGAAGATGAAGAAGAGAAAGCAAAAAATACATTACCTCCATACTCCATAACAGCATCCTGTCAAGATTATGGTATGGGATGTGTTTCCTGGTGGGATTGAGAATTTGCGGACTTTCGTCAAACATGTTTGTTTGAATGTGTCTTCATTACGTCTATATAGAACTGTATAAATACATACAATGGATTAGTTATATTGCATATATTGACTTGTCGAACTGAATTTCAAGTTACCCTTAATGACTTTATCAACTGCTTTTAAGAAATCCTTTTCATTGGCAACCTTTCTTCTAGCTCTTATAGCAAACATACCTGCTTCTGTACAAACTGATCTCAATTCAGCACCAGTGGCATTAGGACACAATCTAGAAATCAATTCCCATCTAATATCCTTTTCAACACTCATAGTCTTGGAATGAATACGGAAAATATTGGCTCTACCTTCTAAATCAGGCAAAGAGAATTCAACTTTTCTATCAATTCTACCTGGTCTCAATAAAGCTGGATCCAATGTATTTGGTCTGTTTGTGGCAAACATAACTTTAATATTACCTCTTGGATCAAAACCATCTAATTGAGTAATCAATTCCAACATGGTTCTTTGAACTTCATTATCCCCACCAGCACCATCATCAAATCTTGCACCACCAATAGCATCAACTTCATCAAAAAATATAATACATGCTTTCTTAGTTCTTGCCATTTCAAATAATTCTCTAACCATTCTTGCACCTTCACCAACATATTTTTGCACCAATTCAGACCCAATCACACGAATGAAAGTTGCATCAGTTCTGTTTGCAACGGCTCTCGCACACAAGGTCTTACCAGTACCTGGTGGTCCATACAATAAAATACCCTTTGGAGGATCAATACCCAATTTAACAAATCTTTCTGGACTCAACAATGGCAATTCAACAACTTCTCTTAATTTTTCAATTTGCTCTTTACAACCACCGACATCGTTATATGTAACATCCGGTTTCTCTTCAACAGTCATCATGGTAACAGAAGGATCAATTCTTGGTGGTAATGGCAATTGAATTTCATACTTGTGTCTATCAACACCAACTCTCATACCTTCTTCAACATCAGTAGGTGAAAGTCTTTCTCCCAATCCTACCACAAACTTGGCTATTTGTTTAATATTAATGACATATTTGGATTTGGTATCAGCATTTTGTATAGCTGTAGGTTGCAGTGGTTGGGTGGCTTCAATGATTTTAGTACATCTAGCAACTTGTAAACTTTGTTCCTCCAGCATACGCTGTTTGTCTCCAAGAACATCCCAAAGATGAGGTGGTGCTAGCCCTGTATCACTTTCTTTTATACCTTGATTGGTCTTAATTCTTTCCTCTATTGTTTTTAAATCTTTTTCAATTTGTTTTAATGAATCAGCGTATGGTGCAGTACCATATGTTTTCAAAACTTGAATATCACCTTCTGTCAAAGGAGTGATCTTATCTTGTACTTCATCCTCAGATGGTGCGACATATTTATCCCAATCTTCTTTTGGTGGCATCTCTGTTCAATTGATAAGTTGTTTCTGTTGTTGTAGGTATTGTCTACTAATGAAGTAAAAAAAAAAAAAAAAACTACTTAACCACGACGAGTGGCAATTTTCTGTGGAAGGAGATTTTTCTAATTTTCCTGTTCGACACCAGAAAATAAAAACATGTCGCAATGTGAAAATGTCGTGCAGATGCTACCAATAACGATTTACTTATATTACACTATTACCTTTTGGACAAACTAATCTAGTACCTACGAACAGTTGGAGGAACTGGTTTACAATCCCCATCATCTAATGTGGTCTTGATTACGTCTCTGTAATCCAACTTAACCGGGTCGTTCACATCTTTTTGGTAGGATAAAGTATGCTTCCACCAGTTAACGTCATCTCTATCTGGGTAATCCTCTCTTGAATGTGAACCCCTTGATTCTTTTCTAGCAGCTGCAGATACTGCAGTTTGTGTGGCACATGTTAATAAATTCTGTAATTCCATGGTCTCAACCAAATCGGAGTTCCAAATCATTGAACGATCAGTCGTCTTGATATCTTCAAATGATTTATTTACCTTTGTCATATGATCAACACATTTGTTCAAAGTTTCTTCGGTTCTAAATACAGCACATCCACTTTGCATGGTTTTTTGCATATCTAATCTAATTTCAGCCGTTGGTTTAGTGCCAGCGGCAGTTCTCAAATGATGCAAGTTTTCAATTGATTGCTTACCAAGATCAGCAGGAGAAGGATGTAAAGGTGCATTCGGAGTCAATGTGTCTCTGATGGTATGAGAAACAGCTCTTCCAAATACAACTAAATCTAATAACGAATTAGCCCCCAATCTATTGGCCCCATGGACAGAAGCACATGCGGCTTCACCACAAGCCAATAACCCTGGAACAACCTCATCTTTACCATCTGGACCCATTTTTAATACTTCACCTTTCCAGTTTGTTGGAATACCACCCATATTATAATGCACAGTAGGTAGAATTGGAATTGGCTCTTTCGTAACATCAACACCTGCAAAAATGTGTGCAGTCTCAGAAATACCTGGTAAACGTTCTTTCAACACTGCAGCGGGTAAATGGTTTAATTGCAAATACATGTGATCTTTTTCAGGACCAACACCCCTACCTTCGTTGATTTCCATAGTAATAGCTCTTGAAACAACATCCCTGCATGCTAAATCTTTAGCAGATGGGGCATATCTTTCCATAAATCTTTCACCTTCTGAGTTGACTAAAAACCCACCTTCACCTCTAGCACCCTCGGTAATAAGACAACCTGATCCATAGATACCTGATGGGTGAAATTGAATGAATTCTAAATCTTGTAATGGCAAACCGGCTCTTGCAGCCATTGCATACCCATCACCAGTACATGTGTGGGCCGATGTACAGGAAAAATATGCCCTTCCATAACCTCCAGTAGCAATAACTGTCTTGTGAGCTCTGAATCGGTGCAAAGTACCATCTTCTTGGTTATAAGCAATGACACCAACACATTCTCCATCTTGCATAAGTAAATCCATAGCAAAGAATTCAATGAAAAAATGGCAATTATGTCTCAATGCCTGTCCATATAAAGAATGCAACAATGCATGACCTGTTCTATCAGCAACGGCACAAGTTCTATAAGCTTGACCACCTTTACCGAATTCTTTGGTCTGACCCCCAAATGCTCTTTGATATATTCTTCCTTCTTCATTTCTTGAAAATGGAACACCATAATGTTCTAACTCATAAATAGAATCAGGCGCCTCTTTTGTCATATAATGTATGGCATCTTGATCACCTAACCAGTCAGATCCCTTGACTGTATCATAAAAATGCCAGTGCCAGTCATCTCGATGCATGTTTCCTAATGCGGCATTGATACCTCCTTGTGCAGCAACAGTATGGGATCTTGTGGGAAATAATTTACTTATACATGCTGTTTTATATCCAGATTCAGCTAACCCAAATGCTGCTCGTAATCCTGCTCCTCCTGCTCCTACCACGATACAATCATATTCATGGTCAATGACAACATACTTTTGTTGCAAATATTTAGAAGTGTTTAGCTCAGAACCTTTGATGGAACCAATTGTTTGACAACAAGTAGTAGATGTAGTAAACAAACGTCGAGGTAAAGACGTAATTCTTCTTGCGTTTCTCGAAATTAACATTTATATGTGGAGATCTTGTTTGCCTGTTGAACCATTGGTTGAAATCATGAAAACAAAGTACGCGCGTGTCGTGCCAGAAAATGTTTTCTGTTGTTTTGGAACTTATACACGACATTGCGAAATTCCCTGTTCTGTTTGATTTTATTTCGGTTATACTATATTTGAATAAGTTTATAAAGGATTGAATTTCCCCCAATCATGGGAAATTTCAGTTTATGTAGAATTAGGCAAATTAGAATATAAATTAGTGTTTTATTGTGAATTGAGGTTTTATCCTCTATCCTTATATATTCACTTGTTCTAAGTGAATGCCTCCAGACTATTACTCATCACAAGTGTAATCTTGTGAATGCTGCTTAACATTGTCATTTGTGATATGTTATCTATGGGCATTTATGGTGAATTAATCTAATCATAGGTTTGGTTTCTGCTCAAACAGTAGTTTCAAGAATTGTATGTTTTAAGCACTATTCAAGACAATTGATTGGTAGTGTATTTTGTTCACTTTCAAGAGGAAAATGTTTCTCAGTGACAAAAATAATGGTGGTCCCTAGCAGGAATCTACTTGATTTGATGCTCAATTGCTGGTCAATATGAGTTTTTGAGAGACCTTAACTGATAGATGGTAAGATCACCAAAAGTTGGAGGAATTCGAATTAGCTACTCGGAGAACTTTGACGAATTTTACTAAAGTCTGTTTTAAATTTTGGTAAAGCACTTCCCACGTGGAGAGGTGTTAATTCCTACTAGGCATATTCGGAGACTGATCACCCCGATAATGACTAATTTTTTACAAATAATCCAGGTGAATTGGAAGTATTCACTATCTGGAAATAATTGGCTGCAAAAAAAATGATTGCGCAAGCCTAAGAAAAAATCCCATTGTAATCACTGATTCTGTTAATATCCTATGATTTGCCAGATGCTGAAAAATCCCGCAACTTACATTGTGAGGAGTCACTCCTATTGGTGATAAGGTGATTCTGTTATCTAGCCAATGAAGGTTAGGAAATGGAAAAGATAGGATAAACCGGAAAGATTAAGTGGATTATCTATGCGGGATTTATTTTACAAATGAATTACTACTTGATTAATAATTGATAAGGAAGATTATTAATGATTTAGTAAAGTTGGATGTGTTTATTACATCCTTACAAAGTTTATCTTCTGTTTTCTTCCATAGATAATTGGGAGAAATAGGGGATAATAGTTTAGTGATTGGAATTGACGAAGTCGAGGTATAAATTGAGGAAGAAATCCGTGTTGAAGAAAACTTATTTTTGAGAATTCAATAAGCTAATATTAATCAATATTAACCATAACAAACAACCAAGAAACTTAGAGTGGGAGATTTGGTATTGGCGAAATCGCCCCTAACCAAGGATGATAAAGTTCCAATTGATAAGATAAGTCCGCGTTGGAGTGGTCCATATCGGATAGTTAGTATTGATGAACAATGGTATAAACTTCAATCCTTAGAAGGTATTCCTATAGCTACAACCTTTACCAGAGGAATGCTAAAGAAATTTTTTCAGAGGAAACAACAGAAGGGTATAAAAGGACAAGTAAATTCTTCTAAAATTCAAAGCATCAAATAAGAAGTTGGAAAATACATTCATCAAAATTGTGAATAAAAAGTTCTAAATATCAAACTACCATCCAAAAGCAACAACATGTCCAAGTCAGATAAAATTGTCAAAAGAAAGGTCTCTACTGGACCAGCGTTGAACAATATTGTGGTTAGGATTGCTAATGTTAACAATCTCAAAATTGTAAATGTGAAACCGGAAGGTCCAAAGAAACTGATCCGTAAGGAAACAGTTGCTGATGTCGGTCAGGATGATGAGGAAAGGTATGCGGTCGAAGAAGATGATGACGAACACCACAGTGATAGTGAACAAGAAGGTGGACGTTATGATGACAATGGTGAACAAACCGAGGGCCAAGACCACCAGTACCACGATGGGTACCAAGCTGGTCAATACCAGCAAAGACCAGAGAACAGAAGAATGTCACGTCAATAGGAAGATTTGGGGATATTTGTTTTTTTTTCAAGGGGGAGCTTGTCGTGCCAGAAAATGTTTTCTGTTGTTTTGGAACTTATACACGACATTGCGAAATTCCCTGTTCTGTTTGATTTTATTTCGGTTATACTATATTTGAATAAGTTTATAAAGGATTGAATTTCCCCCAATCATGGGAAATTTCAGTTTATGTAGAATTAGGCAAATTAGAATATAAATTAGTGTTTTATTGTGAATTGAGGTTTTATCCTCTATCCTTATATATTCACTTGTTCTAAGTGAATGCCTCCAGACTATTACTCATCACAAGTGTAATCTTGTGAATGCTGCTTAACATTGTCATTTGTGATATGTTATCTATGGGCATTTACGGTGAATTAATCTAATCATAGGTTTGGTTTCTGCTCAAACAGTAGTTTCAAGAATTGTATGTTTTAAGCGCTATTCAAGACGAATGATTGGTAGTGCACTTTGTTCACTTTCAAGAGGAAAATGTTTTTCAGTGACAGCGCGGAAATTGAGAAAATTGGGAAAGAAAAAAGAAAGATTTAGAAACCAAGTAGTCAAACATTGAAAATAGTAAGGTTCCTTATGAAACTAAAGAGCATACCACTAAATTCTATCTAAGCGCAACAATCCTAATGCGTTGTTATATCTTAAATAATATAAATACTCTTGATTGTTTCTATAAATGTAGAACATAAAAAAACAAAAAAAAAAAGATCAAAGATCGAATAAATTGATACTATATACAAAGAATAAATCATCTACCTATTTATGCAGCTTCTGGTTCTACTGTTTCAGTAGTCTTTTCTCTAAAAGCCTCAATAGCTTTCTTTCTCATAACATCTAGCAAGACACTTTGATGCTTTGGGTTATGAACAGGTAACTTTTGGTGTTCAACCAAATCGTGTCTCCAGTACTTTTCATCACCTTTATGCCATTCATTTGCCCAAAATATTGTGGTTCCTTCTAATTCAAATTCATCTATCACATGAGTCAAGTCAGCAACTGCTTCTTGGGTATAAGTGGGTCTGTATTGACCACTGTGCCAGATATGACCATCTTCACTTTTCTTTCTCATGCTGTTGGCTTCCTTTCGTTGATAGGTATCTCTAACACGTCTTAAATCAACCAACCCTTTGTATGCTGCAGTGGCATAATCATAGTTATCAAAATTTACAACACACATAATTTTCCATAAATCTTGTCTTCTTGATGGTTTTCTGTTTTGCCAATTTGGGTTAACAAATTGTTGGTTGATTTGATCATTATGATAAGCTGGAACCGGAGAATACAAAACTTGACCACTGAAAAGATTTCTAAATACAAAAACTTGTGGACCCAAATCATTCTTGACTAAATCTTCAGCACTTTTTTTACCTTCAGCTATTCTTGCACCATGTTGCACACGAGCTTTTAATTGCTCAATGAGGAATTTCCTCATTCTCTTTTCAGCTCTAGTACGAAATGTCATCTTGTTTATCCGGTTTGTCTGTCCTGTTTGATCTTGAAAGAATGACTATATCAATTATTAACTTCCAATGATTTTTCGGTTTTTTTTTTTTTTGCTTTTTCTTTTTCCTCTTTCTTCGCTCCATTCATTTTTTCTGTAGAGACAAAAAGTGAAAAATTTTTGGTCGTGTGCTTAAGGTTAAAATGAAAAAGAGATTTATGTGTGTGAGAAGCATGATGAAATTGACAGAAAAATATAATAGACTAAAGCCAACGATAACCACACCTGACACCTTTAATTTCTACAATCTTCTACCTCAACTCCCATCATGTCTCTACTAAGTACTACACCGTTTTTTGTAGTAGTACTGATTGTATTTATTTGGTCTTTCTTGTTTATCTTTAAGAAGAACCTTTTACAGAAATATTCAATTCATTTGCATATTCCTCAAAGTCAGATCAATGATTACTTAGACAAGAATTTAAAATCATTAAAGCTAATACGTGTTCAAATTGACGACGCCGAATCTGAAGATGAGTATTTAACTATGAAATCCAAGCCACTTATTCAAAAGAAGGAGGATACTCGAAACAACATCATAGGTTTGATTTTTAGCACAACCATGGCATTAAGTGTTGGATTGATATCATTGATCCTACTTGAATTGGGTGACCTGTTGGATGCCGATTATCGATTAGGGTTATTTAAGTTCACCATTAACACTTTGATGTTATTGCTAGTGATGGTGTTACCAATATCGATAATTAGTTTATTGATTGCGCAGGACGACTTGCCTCGAACTGTAAAATCAGTGGGGCTCATAATCGGATCGTATATTGGGTGGTTGGTTATTCTTCATAAATGTGGGGATTTAACTCAGTCTTTCAATACTGGCTCACGAAGTTTTATTGAAAAGATTATTAATCAAGTATCCATAGTAGGTATTACGATCTTGGCTATTTTATCAGGGGTTGGATCTACATCTACCCCATACAAAATATTTGAAAAGTACAAGTTGATTAATTCTGATGATCGCGAGGTCGGTGAATTGGACATAAATACAGCTATACAGTATTTCAATAACACTTCTACTTTGTTGGCTAAGCGTGAGCAGGAGCTTGAAAAGTTACAGATGGCTTCTGGTGGTACCATCTACAATTTGCCCGATAATGAATATTCCGAAGGAACATTGAAACCACCAAAGAGGTTGTCATTGTTAAATAGAGTCCAATCATTTGCACATATTCCAACAAAGAATACAGAGGAGAACGAATTAACAAATGAAATTGACTCTTTGAAGTCATTGAGAAATTCATTGTACAGTGATTTAATCAAGGCAATTTCAAGATATCACAATCAAAACTCTCAACAAAATATTGGTTTAGAAAGAGTTTTAGAGTGGGCCAATTGGGGTTTGGCTGTTTATTGTGTTTATCGTATTGTGAATGTGTTTCTTATAAAGCTTCCAATATTATTTTTTTATGGGGAACAGGACTACACTGTCCAATCTGAAGTTATTGATTCCGCTGAAGAACCGTCAATTAGTAAAGATGCATTGGCTATTACATTATCCAAAGTAATTTTGACAATTTTCTACAACTTACCAGTTTCTGAATCTCAGTTGGTCAACCAGTTGAGTTTTATCTTATCGGCAAGTTTATTCATATGTTCCTTCTCCAACGTTTTGACAACATTCAAATCATTCAGTAAGTTTTTCCCTGGACATCTGGGTTCAGCAACAGCAAAGACGTGGTTGAAGTATCTCGTAGTTGCAGAATTAGTTGGTGTATATGTCATTGCAACAGCTTTATTAATCAGAACCAATTTACCAGCAAACTTATCAAATCAAATTTCACAAATATTATCACTTTCAGGACATACTGTTCAAGCAGCAAACTCCTCTATTAAAGAAGTTGTGTTTATTGATAATTGGTTTGATAAGATATTTGCAATCACCTGTGTGGTCAGTGGGTTTGTGATTGTTGCTAAGAGACTTCTTGATGAAGATAGGTTAAACACTGGTGTTTCTTCATATGACGAAGAACTGTTTATTGAAGATGATGGCAGTACTTTCAAATTAGCATAGAATATAGGTATGTAGATTGTTTCAAAAAAAAAAAAGAAAAGTTATAGAAGATGTCATTATGAATTTAATTGCTGCAAACTCCGATATACATTGATGGTATTCTTTGGGAGCAAAAAAAATTACAATTGTACATACAATGAACGAAACAGCAACGGAACCTTGTCAGCTCACCTAATTGTTAGCGGCTCACTTTTCCTCATTGGAAAAAAAAAAAAAAAAAAATTCGTGTGGAAATTCAAACTGAAAAAAAAAAAAAAAAAAAAAAAAAAAAAGAACAGAAAAATCTTTTGACTCATTGAACACCAAACAACTTTTCGTTTTCGAATATCGTATCCACCATAATACAGTCCATTAGATATTTTCATAGAAGCATTCCTAGAGTAATGTCTACTGCAAGAACAAATATCCCGTTTTCCAGGGAATCCTTGGAACAAACTTTGAAAAGAAGATTTTTTTATGCCCCATCATTTGAAATTTATGGTGGTGTTGCTGGTTTATTCGATTTTGGACCACCAGGTTGTGCTTTCCAAAATAATGTCATTGATGCCTGGAGAAAACACTTTATTTTAGAAGAAGACATGTTGGAAGTTGAAGCTACCATGTTGACCCCACATGATGTTTTGAAAACTTCCGGTCATGTTGATAGATTCACCGATTGGATGTGTAAAGATTTGAAGTCAGGTGAAATTTTCCGTGCTGACCATTTGGTTGAAGAAGTCTTGGAAGCAAGATTGAAAGGTGATAAATTAGCCAGAGGTGAAAAAATCAGTGAAGAAGAAGATGAAGACAAGAAAAAGAGAAAAAAGAAGGTTAAGGAAATCAAGAATGTTAAATTGGATGATGAAGTTGTTAAGGAATATGAAAACGTCTTGGCACAAATTGATGGTTTCTCTGGTCCACAATTGGGTGAATTAATTGTCAAATACAATATCACCAACCCAACAACTGGTGGTAAATTGGAACCACCAATCGAATTCAACTTGATGTTTGATACTGCTATTGGTCCATCTGGTAACTTGAAAGGTTATTTGAGACCAGAAACTGCTCAAGGTCAATTCTTGAACTTTAACAAATTATTGGAATTCAACAATGACAAGATGCCATTTGCTTCTGCCTCAATTGGTAAATCTTTCAGAAATGAAATTGCTCCAAGAGCTGGTTTATTGAGAGTTCGTGAATTCTTGATGGCTGAAATTGAGCATTACGTTGACCCTGAAGAAAAAAGTCATCCAAAATTCAATGATGTCAAAGATATTAAATTGAAATTCTTGCCAAAGAATGTTCAAGAATCTGGTTCTACTGAATTGATTGAAGAATCTATTGGTAAAGCTGTTTCTTCTGGAATGGTTGACAACGAAACTTTGGGTTACTTTATTGCTAGAATCTACCAATTTTTGATTAAAATTGGTGTTGATCCATCCAGATTGAGATTCAGACAACATATGTCCAATGAAATGGCCCATTATGCCTCCGATTGTTGGGATGCTGAATTGCAAACTTCATACGGTTGGATCGAATGTGTCGGTTGTGCTGATAGATCCGCTTATGATTTATCTGTTCATTCCGCTAGAACTGGTGAAAAATTAGTTGCTAGACAAGCATTGGCTGAACCACGTACTGTTGAAAATTTCGAAATCGAAATTGCCAAGAAGAAGTTTGGTCCAAAATTCAGAAAAGATGCCGGTACTGTTGAAAAATGGTTAACTTCTAGAACACAATGTGAATTAGAAGATTTGGGTAAAGAATTGGAAGCTAACGGTAAAATTGTTGTTCAAGTTAAAGGTGTTGAAGGTGATATTGAATTGGATACTGATTTGATCAAGATTGAAAAAGTCAAAAGAACTGAACACGTTAGAGAATTTGTTCCTAATGTTATTGAACCATCTTTTGGTATTGGTCGTATCTTGTACTCCATTTTCGAACATCAATTCTGGTGTAGACCAGATGATGCCGACAGAGGTGTTTTATCTCTTCCACCGATTGTTGCTCCAACTAAAGTCTTGTTGGTTCCATTGTCTAACAACCCTGAATTGCAACCAGTTGTTAAGAAAGTTTCTCAAGCTTTAAGAAAAGAAAAGATTCCATTCAAGATTGATGACTCTGGTGCTTCTATTGGTAAGAGATATGCAAGAAATGATGAATTGGGTACTCCATTTGGTATTACTATTGATTTTGACTCTGTTAAAGATGATTCTGTAACCTTGAGAGAAAGAGACTCCACAAAACAAGTCAGAGGTTCAATTGAAGAAATCGTTGAAGCCATTAAGGACATCACCTATAACGATGGTACCTGGGCAGAAGGTACTGCTAAACTTAAGCCATTTGAAGGTCAATCCGCTTAGATTACTCTAGACTGTGTATTTTAAATTTTGTTTTGTTTAAGTAGATAATATAAACCTGTATAGCAAAGGGCATTTGTAAATCATTTCGATTAATACTTTCATAATTTCTTAGCCAAATATTTCTTGTAAGAATGCTTCGGAATTTGGTTCACGACCCAACAATTCAACCAAGTTATCTTTGATTTCTTTTGAACCACCTGGTTTCAAAATAATATCTCTGTATCTGATACCATTAGTGACATTCATTGGATCATCTTTAAAAAGAGAATAGTAAATATCGGCAGCATAAACCAAAGAATATAAATACCCATAGTATCCACTTTCGTACCCACCTGCAATATGTCCAAATGATGCATAACCCTTGGTGGTCTCACCATCACTAGGAAGCAAAGTGACTTCCAGTCTCAATCTGTTCCAAGTTTCAAACAAGTTCAATGCATCAAGTTCGTCTTTAGTAGCAACTGTGTGTAATTCCATATCAAAGATACCAAAAAACAATTGACGTAAGTTGAACAAGCCAGTGTTCACATGTTTGGTGCTTATTAATTGATCAATTAATTCGTCACTAATAGGTTCACCAGTTTTGTAATGAGACGACAATTCTTTGAGTTCATTTTTCGACCAAGTCCAATATTCCAACATTTGTGATGGAGTTTCAACAAAATCACGTTCAACATGAGTTCCGTGGAATCTTGAGTATTTGGTTTTTGACAAAATATTATGAATACCATGACCCAACTCGTGGAAAAATGTAGTAACTTCATTGTGTTTTAACAAAGAAGGCTTATCTTTGCTTGGCTTGGTGAAATTACAAACCAATACAGTAATTGGAGTGTGTCTAGTTTTACCATCGGATTCCAAGTAACCTGGACCCAATCCAAAATTGGCAGCATGTCCATATTTACCTTCTCTAGGATGTAAGTCAAAAAATATCCATCCCATAAACTCCAATTTGTCTTTACCATCTTTGATATTCTGGTAAATAGCAAACTGTTGAACGTCTGGGTGCCAAACTGCACCAGCCTCTAAATTATCAACTTTAACAAACTTGATATCAAATATCTTTTCATAGAATCCAAGCATTTTCGATACAGTAGATTCCAATGGAAAGTATTCAGCAATCTTGGTATGATCAACTTTGTATTTCTTTTCTAACAATCTTTCATTGTAATAGTTGTAGTCCCAACTGTAGAATTCTTCTTCTGGCTCTAATCCTCGAGCTTGTAAATCTTGGGCTTTGAAGTCCTTCAAAGCTTTTAATTCTTCTTGCGCAACGGGGGTTAATTTGCTTCTCAAATCAGATAAAAAGCTCAAGACGGTTTCTTTGGTTTTTGCTAATCTCTCTTCCAAAACATAGTCGGAATAGGTATCATACCCTAAAAGTTTGGCAATCTCGTATCTAATCTTGATGATTTCCTCTAAAATAGGACCATTCTCAGAGCATCTATTTCCATAGCCAATATTAGCAACTTTTCTGGTGTTAGAGACATTGGCATGCTTGAAAATAGGGAAGATATCAGGATACTTGAAAGTTACTTTCAATTTACCGTCAACTTCTTCATATTGGTTGATTGTATCCTCTGGAATTCCATCCAATTCTTCTTTGTCGAACAATAAATATCCTTTGTCCTCATTCAAAGTTTTGGAAAATTGAACTCTCAAATTGTTCAATTCAACTTGTAATTTCTTGACTTTTTCTCTTGTTTCGGATGGCAAAGCTAAACCATTTCTTTTGAAAGAAGTGATTGTCTTTTCCAAGTATCTCTTGGACTCAGGGTCCAATTCGGCATCATCTTTAACAGTATCCAATAATTTCTGGAACACTTTGTATACATCTTCTCTAGACCATTGTTCAATGGAATTGTTATCGATGATTTCTTCACCTTTTGTTGAAGCGTCACGCAACTCCTTATTAGTTGAAACGTGTTGATAAAAGGTGATTTGGCCTTCTGGGAAACTATTGTCATTGTAATGCTTTGAAAACGGTTTTAATACATTTTCGATTGTTGGATTTTCAATGCTGGCAATTTGGTCAAACAATTTGGTTTCATTGGTAGCTATTTCATTTGCGAGGTCTAATACTTGTTCTGGGGTGTGTTCCCAAAGCGGGTATTTTTGATCCTTTACAATGGTTGGGAAATCAATTGACATGTTTCGGTAGTATATTTGATAGACAAAATATGATACAAGAACAATTGCTAAATAAGACAAGTTCATAACATATACAAAAAAAAAATGGAAGGCGAATTAGTGATACCCCAACTCTTTTATAAGTTGTTATTTTTTTATTGTTTTTTATTTTTTGTTCAACCTTATGTTTCAAACAATGCCAAGCCGAGCGGAGCAAAAATCAAAACTGGCGGTGGGTGGCAAAGGACGGTACCAGGTTGGCATCGAGTAAACTTATTTCCTCCCTTTCTTTTTTTGGTGCGTGTTCAAAAGTTTATTCGTACGAGAAAACACCACTTACACATACGGCCCCAATTAATCTAAAATGCTGAGATTAAACACAGATCTTAAAAATGTCATAGTAAATTCGTGATCATAACCAGAAGCCAATTGGGGGGGCTGAGTCAAAATTAGTAAAAACTTGGATGGTGTTCTCAATTCAATTTTAGTGGTTGGATATTCTACTCCTCGTCGATAGATGGCACACTGGTTAACTTGATAATAGCCACTCTTGTGACCGAATTATTATCTATTGACCTTCATAAATCATAAGTATGGTGATTAATAACATCATGATCAGGATTTCTACATTTCTAATTATCGATTATGTTTGGTTGGTTTTTTTTACTTGATAATTGTTGCAAATTTAAATTGAAATTTTTAAAAATTGTTCCAGTAAACAATTCCAAAATTTAAGAAGAAGGCACTTTCAATGATTTGCACACTGTCAACTTTCTAAAATCTCAAAAACTTAAACTACAAGATATTGCTACTTCTCTAATAAAGATATCATAAACAATTGACCAGTTTTCAGGTGTCTTACGGGTATAATCATCGTTAGTATCCCATAAGTTGAAAATTGAACAAGAACACGACAACTTACTCAGAGACGTGCACGCACAAAAAGTAAACAAAATGATCGTGCAGTGCACAATTTGTAGTGTGTATTTTTCAATCATTCAGTTTAACGTCAGTCAGAAAAAACTAACGCGAAAACAAAATTGTCCAATAAATTCCTGCATATATCAAGTAAAGATTCGCGGCCTTTCTTCTTAACTATGGGAATTATGTTTTAATTAGTTGAACGTTAAATTTTAACGTCAGTCAAAAAGTATAACAACGCGAAATCAAAAAGATGCCTAACAAATTCCTGCATATATAACCTACACTTTCTTTCTTTAGGAAACCACTTTTCTACCAACATTCAAATCTGATGGTTTTAGGTTAATCACCAAGGTATAAACTACATCAAGACTTATGCCCCACATTTAATAGAGTGCCCAAACCGTGGATTTTAGAATTTCATTTCCTATAAACTAAATACTTTTGAATACCATATCTAACTAATATTCCTCATCTGATACATCTTCCATTTCTTCATCTTGTGCTTGGGAATAATTAGATTGAGTAGTTTCGTGTAATCTTCTTAACTTATTCATTACTGGGATTACAAAGGGTCGAATTTCATTAATTTCTAATAATGATAAACCGTTTAATTGAATATTGGATTCGTTCAATTCTTTGAACCCCTTCTTTGTTTTAACCAATCTGACCTCACGTAAATCTTGGATTACTGATCGCAATTGATCAACTGGGTCCAGTAAATCATCTGATGCCTTGTCTAATAAAATCTTTGAAACTTCTAACCAATTCCATGGTAAATCACTAAACTGAAGTGGTTTACGGACTTCATCATCATACTTTTCTTTTAGAAACGCCACATTAAGCCATTTTGGTGGAACGATACTACATTTATCTTGAGATTTTAGAATTAATGCAACCCATAAAGGAACCTGCTCTCTTCTCATAGCCCGTAGGTTTGGAATCCTTGTTCCGATAAGATCTATTTTTTTAATCGAATACCTTGGAAGAACTGTAATGAGTTCGTTCTCAGCAAAGAATGTGATTTCTGAAGGAGGGAAATTCCCTTGTAAGCTAGACGGAAGAACCATGTCGTTGATATCTCTTGATGCAATCACGTTGACCAAACAGTCTTGATTATTTTTTTCTATTTTTTTTTTTTTTTTTTTTTTTTCTCCCAGTCGTTCAATACGCGTCGTTGGTTTTATTGCCAGTAACATGAATACTACAAGAACATGCTTAGAACGTTGAATTTCAAAACAAAAGTTATAATTATACATTTAATTTATCTGTCTATTGACAATTATCCATAGATTATGATAATTGTTCGAGTAACGCTGTAGTTCCTGGATTGTTTTCATTTGTATGCTCACTAACCTTAGTAGCTGCGGTATTATGTTCAGCTTTGCTACATATTTCTTTCAAATTACCTAGCCTTTTTTGAAAAGCACTTTTTTGTTGGCATCGGAACAATTCATCAAAGAGCTCTTCTGTCGGTTGTCTGACATGCATGTAATTACACCTTCCACCACGATCGCATCCTCCATTATCATAGGCTCGACAATGAGCTTCTTCAAAATCAGACACTGGAGATAATTCACTGTATACTGGTCTTTCATTAAACCATTCAGAATTCAACTGCCTATTGACGAACCCTGCATCTTCTTCACTGAAAAACTGCACATACACATTACCATTAAGATGATCGTTCTGGTTTTCACACACGGAAAGTTTATAAATTGGCCTCATCTGTGAGATGTGAACAAAAACATCTGCATAGAATTGATCAAAATATTCTTGTATTTCTTCTTCAGTGGGATCAACTTCAGATTCTTCTACCTCTTTTTGTTGCTGCAGTTTTTCTTCCTTATCTTCTTGTGGTTCCTCTTCATTCGCCATTTCTACTTCAGTTTTCCCGCTTTCACTGGCTGGGATTAGTTGCTCAGATCCATTGTCGGTATTATTACTCTTCTTTACTTTTGGATTTTGATAAAGATTTGCAAGCATAATGGTATTGGAAGAATTTGGCCTTATATGTTTCTTGGAACAGTTTTCACCATGACGACAAGCTCCTATCCTAGTATAAAACAAACATACAACTAAGTTTTCTCTTCCATTGACATTATTTCGTAGCTGGTTTCCGTCTCTGGGTTGTGATGGACGTGGAGGTAAGTCACTTGGTGTGGCGTATGACATGGATAATAGTTGATGGGTATTTGTATGGTTTTGCCTTTCCTTTTTTTTTTCTCATTTTTTTTCTTCTTTGTACGATGACCACTTTAATTTTCCTGTGGTTTTAGGAATGGAGTAGATTTATCACCAGAACTTGGGAAATGAGTCTTTTGAAACCCATTAAGCAATGAACTACATATATAATAACACCAATGATGCATACGACTAACAAATATCTTAAAAAGGGTCTCGTATATTTTTATATTGCATAGTTTTATTTAGCAGTATAAGAGATATAGTTCAGACCAGTACTATTCAAAATCTTTCATTATTTTTAGATTTCAGATTCAACCGTCATTTTGTCATTTCTCTTAAATTGCAGTAATTTCTAGCCGAATTAGTTAAAGATATTATTATCATGAAACTTCAAGGTCTGATGATTGATTATTTCGTATTTGATGAGTGCTCAGTGTATTGGCCATGCAAGTATATGTACGTATTAGTTAAGAAACAGTAATAATTTCTTACCATCCCACCCATTCAAGAATTTCCAAGACAAAAGTCCATCCATTGTGTTGAAGATAATATTTATATGTAATAAATAATACTACCAGCTTGAAATTGACCTCCAACCGTTAGCAGCACATTGCTTTATTTTATTGTGTTTTACAATATATCGCTTGCTATATAAACCGAACTAAGACTTTATTTGCATAATCCAGAAATACAATTTGAGAGGAATTGCTTTCAAAAATACTACTGTATTAAATAGGATATTCTAGACGACTTTTCATGGCTGGAGGATATTGATATTGTAGTTTTCATTCTCCATTTTCATAACGATCAGTACTACCCCAAGATTGATAATTTTTTGTTTTTGTTCATTTATCGTTCCTCACACAAAGATCTTCGATGTTTGGAGTATTTTACATCTTTAATAGGTAATTATTCACTATTACAAGAAAATAAGAATCGAAGCTACCTTCAGTTCCCAAAATTTGTAAATCTATTATCACTCTATTTGGTTTATGTTTTTTTTTTGTTGTTGTGTATTGCAGTTTTGTCATTTGGTCCAAGCCATGAACTCTACTATATAACACATAACCGTATTCCCCATAAGCAGTCACATTCTATACTAATTCATACTTCATAAATCTATTGATTTTAGTCAATTTTTATCTCAAGAGTTTCTGTGATATTATTTCTTCTTGTAACTAGAAGAAGAATATAGATCAAATTAAAATTAAAAAATAATATTCACCAATAAAGAGTTCATCTAGAGCATCAATGTTTAACCCGTTAGTCATGATAGCTAATACATCTTTACTAGTGGAGTGATTATTTTTTTTTTAAAAAGTAGAATTGTGATTATTATCCAGAAAGTTCATAATATACCCAGTGATTTTACGTTCACTACGGGGAGTAGCTCCCCACTCGACAGAAGGATACTAGTGGACATGATATATAAAACACCGATAATTTGACCAAACTAAACTATTTTTAACATTTTGACATAATCTTTCAATTTTGTTTAGAAATCTCATATTTTTTTACGGCAACTGCTATACTATCTCTGGTAATGAAGACAAGATCAATATTGTCTTACCTTTTGCTAGCATCAGTTACTATAGCTGCTGGTGCATTTAAAATCAAAACAATTTACAAAAACACAGATTTATACTTAAAAGTCAATTTTGAAACTGACCAAGTATTTTTAGGAAAACAAAAGGGAGATGACTTTCAATTATCCGAAGAGTCATATTTGGTGCTTTCCGATGATCATTCCAGCGTAATTGCTCATCAAGAGAACGATATAATCCAAGCAAATGCATTAACTACTGAATATTCGTTTCCTCTTTGGAAAATCACCAGCGACAACTATCTTATTTATGAGGTACCATTGTATGCATGTTTGCATTCCTCCTCATATTTAGTTACAGTCAACCCTACACTTTTTGCTAACCACGAAGTTGATTGTTTCAGTGTTACAAACTTAATGCCAGTGAAGGAAAAACGCGTACCTCAAAATTTTTTGGTGGAGAATAACGCTGCGACAAAACTTCATCAACTTAAATCAAATCACGAAATCCTTGTTGAGTCAAATAAAGACAAAACAGGTTCATTTATCCACAATATTAAGCTAGATAATGGTGCAGTTTTTATTAATAATTATGAGAAAAAATTGCATAAAGAATTGTTGAAAAGAGATGATCCACCAGTGGACCCAAGCAAACCAATGATTATACAGGGCCAAATTGCAGAGACCACTGGTTTCTTCTTTATTACCGGTGAGTTTGTCATGATAAGAGAAGGAGATGCTTTAGATGCCGCTAAATTCACTATAGATTCAGGATATCTAAAAGTTGGCAGCAATTATATTGACGAGTACGACGGAAAATTAGTGGCTAATGATGATCCGCTTGGCCCAGCACAATGGACAACAATCGACAATCAAATATATTTCGGGGCTGAACCTGAATTGGTTCATTTCTATGGCTGCGAGGGTAAGGTTTCTGTTGACAGCTCCGGCGGATGCGAAGAGATCACGCTGATTGTGATCAAGAACTTTGAGTTTGTACCTGTGGAAAACACTGTGGACGGAAGTTTGCCAATGGCTATCAGTGGTACATTAGATGAAGCAAGTGTGATTCTTTCTACCGACAACGATGAAGTGATTGTATTTGGAGGTGATCTTGTTGATGCTACGAAATTCACACTCTCTGGCAGGTACTTGAAGGCTGGGGACAGGTATGTTGCAATTGACGGTGGTGCTTTGGTTGTTGTTGAAACCAGTGGCGAAGCGACTTCGGGCTGGATTCTTTCTGGAGACCACTTGTTCTTCGGGGAAGACCCTGAATTGGTTCATTTCTATGGCTGCGAGGGTAAGGTTTCTGTTGACAGCTCCGGCGGATGCGAAGAGATCACACTGATTGTGATCAAGAATTTCAATTTCGAGGCACAGATCAACACAGTGGACCCCACCAATGCCATGCTCATTCAAGGTCAATTCGATTCGCAGGAAGTTACTATTTCTACATCTGGTGACGAAGTCACAGTGTTTACGGGGGACGATGTTGATGCTGCCAAGTTCACTATTGTCAACCGTTACTTGAAGGCTGGGGACAGGTATGTTGCAATTGACGGTGGTGCTTTGGTTGTTGTTGAAACCAGTGGCGAAGCGACTTCGGGCTGGATTCTTTCTGGAGACCACTTGTTCTTCGGGGAAGACCCTGAATTGGTTCATTTCTATGGCTGCGAGGGTAAGGTTTCTGTTGACAGCTCCGGCGGATGCGAAGAGATCACGCTGATTGTGATCAAGAATTTCAATTTCGAGGCACAGATCAACACAGTGGACCCCACCAATGCCATGCTCATTCAAGGTCAATTCGATTCGCAGGAAGTTACTATTTCTACATCTGGTGACGAAGTCACAGTGTTTACGGGGGACGATGTTGATGCTGCCAAGTTCACTATTGTCAACCGTTACTTGAAGGCTGGGGACAGGTATGTTGCAATTAACGGTGGTTCTTTGGTTGTTGTTGGAGACGAGGGTGATGCTCAAAGAGGATGGATTCTTTCTGGAGACCACTTGTTCTTCGGGGAAGACCCTGATTTGGTGCATTTCTTTGGCTGCGAGAGTATGCTTTCTGTAGACAGCTCCGGCGGATGCGAAGAGATCACGCTGATTGTGATCAAGAACTTTGAGTTTGTACCTGTGGAAAACACTGTGGACGGAAGTTTGCCAATGGCTATCAGTGGTACATTAGATGAAGCAAGTGTGATTCTTTCTACCGACAACGATGAAGTGATTGTATTTGGAGGTGATCTTGTTGATGCTACGAAATTCACACTCTCTGGCAGGTACTTGAAGGCTGGGGACAGGTATGTTGCAATTGACGGTGGTGCTTTGGTTGTTGTTGAAACCAGTGGCGAAGCGACTTCGGGCTGGATTCTTTCTGGAGACCACTTGTTCTTCGGGGAAGACCCTGAATTGGTTCATTTCTATGGCTGCGAGGGTAAGGTTTCTGTTGACAGCTCCGGCGGATGCGAAGAGATCACGCTGATTGTGATCAAGAACTTTGAGTTTGTACCTGTGGAAAACACTGTGGACGGAAGTTTGCCAATGGCTATCAGTGGTACATTAGATGAAGCAAGTGTGATTCTTTCTACCGACAACGATGAAGTGATTGTATTTGGAGGTGATCTTGTTGATGCTACGAAATTCACACTCTCTGGCAGGTACTTGAAGGCTGGGGACAGGTATGTTGCAATTGACGGTGGTGCTTTGGTTGTTGTTGAAACCAGTGGCGAAGCGACTTCGGGCTGGATTCTTTCTGGAGACCACTTGTTCTTCGGGGAAGACCCTGAATTGGTTCATTTCTATGGCTGCGAGGGTAAGGTTTCTGTTGACAGCTCCGGCGGATGCGAAGAGATCACACTGATTGTGATCAAGAATTTCAATTTCGAGGCACAGATCAACACAGTGGACCCCACCAATGCCATGCTCATTCAAGGTCAATTCGATTCGCAGGAAGTTACTATTTCTACATCTGGTGACGAAGTCACAGTGTTTACGGGGGACGATGTTGATGCTGCCAAGTTCACTATTGTCAACCGTTACTTGAAGGCTGGGGACAGGTATGTTGCAATTGACGGTGGTGCTTTGGTTGTTGTTGAAACCAGTGGCGAAGCGACTTCGGGCTGGATTCTTTCTGGAGACCACTTGTTCTTCGGGGAAGACCCTGAATTGGTTCATTTCTATGGCTGCGAGGGTAAGGTTTCTGTTGACAGCTCCGGCGGATGCGAAGAGATCACACTGATTGTGATCAAGAATTTCAATTTCGAGGCACAGATCAACACAGTGGACCCCACCAATGCCATGCTCATTCAAGGTCAATTCGATTCGCAGGAAGTTACTATTTCTACATCTGGTGACGAAGTCACAGTGTTTACGGGGGACGATGTTGATGCTGCCAAGTTCACTATTGTCAACCGTTACTTGAAGGCTGGGGACAGGTATGTTGCAATTGACGGTGGTGCTTTGGTTGTTGTTGAAACCAGTGGCGAAGCGACTTCGGGCTGGATTCTTTCTGGAGACCACTTGTTCTTCGGGGAAGACCCTGAATTGGTTCATTTCTATGGCTGCGAGGGTAAGGTTTCTGTTGACAGCTCCGGCGGATGCGAAGAGATCACGCTGATTGTGATCAAGAACTTTGAGTTTGTACCTGTGGAAAACACTGTGGACGGAAGTTTGCCAATGGCTATCAGTGGTACATTAGATGAAGCAAGTGTGATTCTTTCTACCGACAACGATGAAGTGATTGTATTTGGAGGTGATCTTGTTGATGCTACGAAATTCACACTCTCTGGCAGGTACTTGAAGGCTGGGGACAGGTATGTTGCAATTGACGGTGGTGCTTTGGTTGTTGTTGAAACCAGTGGCGAAGCGACTTCGGGCTGGATTCTTTCTGGAGACCACTTGTTCTTCGGGGAAGACCCTGAATTGGTTCATTTCTATGGCTGCGAGGGTAAGGTTTCTGTTGACAGCTCCGGCGGATGCGAAGAGATCACACTGATTGTGATCAAGAATTTCAATTTCGAGGCACAGATCAACACAGTGGACCCCACCAATGCCATGCTCATTCAAGGTCAATTCGATTCGCAGGAAGTTACTATTTCTACATCTGGTGACGAAGTCACAGTGTTTACGGGGGACGATGTTGATGCTGCCAAGTTCACTATTGTCAACCGTTACTTGAAGGCTGGGGACAGGTATGTTGCAATTAACGGTGGTTCTTTGGTTGTTGTTGGAGACGAGGGTGATGCTCAAAGAGGATGGATTCTTTCTGGAGACCACTTGTTCTTCGGGGAAGACCCTGAATTGGTTCATTTCTATGGCTGCGAGGGTAAGGTTTCTGGTGACAGCTCCGGCCGATGCGAAGAGATCACACTGATTGTGATCAAGAATTTCAATTTCGAGGC
>NW_003020058.1:444746-526276 GCF_000006335.3 Candida tropicalis MYA-3404 | reverse complement strand
AGCGATGACTCTAGCATTGAGTTACTACTCAGAGTCAAGTCAGATAGTACAATAGATGAGTCAACTATAGATTTGAGAACTGAAGAATCGAGTACAGAAGCAACTACAACTGCTGAATCGGATACAGAGGACACAAGTGCTATAGCTTCCAGTACCTCTGATGCAAGTGAAACGGATACCATAATTGTTCCATCTGAGTCGCTGACAATCCCTGAACCGACTTATCCGCTGGTTGATCCATCAAAACCTATTGTTATCACAGTTACATATGAGGGTGAGTATGCAAGATTCCTAGTGGATGGAATTCATATATCACTTTTGCAAGGAGTTCTTGCCATTTTCCAAATTGATGAAGGTTATTTGAAAGTTCAGGGTGACTTGTGGATCAAAATTGCTGACGATGGTTTATTAGAATTGGTTGATGATAGAGACATTGCTGCATTTGGTTGGTCAATAGAAGATAGTCAACTATACTACAATGTGCATCAAACTATTATTAAGAGAGATTTGGATGAACCTGTTGGGTTCAGTGTCTGCGAAGAGGAGAATGGCGACTTGTTTGTTTATGTTGGTGAAGTTTATGGATGCCAAGTTCTTGAAAATGCATCTTTAAACAACTATGGATCAGCTGACGATCCAACTTCATCCATTTCTACAGATGAGGAATCTCAGGTGTCTTCTGAATCAAGCGAAGTGACAGATACAATTAGTACCTTAGAGTCCAGCGAATATATAACGTCGGCTGTCACATCCAATGAATCAACCACTTCCGCTACTTCTGAAATCGAAACCGAAACCGAAACTTCATCCAATACTACTTTCCCAGTTTCAAGTGAATCATTTGAAGACGAATCCACTACTATTTCGGACTTCACTTCAGCAAGTGCAACTACCACATCACTGATATTTTCAACCATTGACACTACCAGTGCAGTAGTTATCTTCACGACGACCATTTGTGATGAAAATGGTATTTGCTCAGAAATTGTTATTACCACTACTCCAGGATGGAAGACTGCTTCTGAATGGCACTGTGATTCTGATGGTATATGCGATGATGAGACTACATCTACCATCGATGAAATCACAACAACTACAGTAACAGGATGGGTTACAATGACAGAGACATCTTGTGTGAATTCTACTATCTGTAGTATTCAAACTGTTGTTGTGTCTACGGTTGGTACAACCAATGATCCAGTCACCATTACAAATAGTCTGGGCGATACTGCCACCGGTACACCTAAAGAAGCTTCTTCTAAATTTTGGCCCGGCTCTTTCTACACTACAATCACGATGACTATTTGTTCTGAAAACGATCAATGTGAAGAAGTGGTTTCTGTGATTCCACCAAATGAGACTATGTACATTTCTACATCTACTAAATTTGAAAAAGAAGGAGCAAATTTCCGCAGTGGAAATACAGACTTTTCCACAGTTACCGAACAAGGTTTTCATATGTCTTCGGATCGGATCGAAAATGGTGCTATAGTTCTCAAGTTTTCACCAATGTTTGTTTCGTTATTGGCTTTGATGAATTTTTTTTTTGTGATATTATGTTATTATTACGGAGAAGAATTGGTTTTCCATTTTAAATTTCCCCTTTGGTTTATTTGGTGAATTTAAATTTCGGTAGTTCCTAAAATGACATGTTGTACTCCCTTCCATGCTATCTTATAATCTTTTTATTTATTATTTACGTTTAGGGATAAGTCCCTGTATTATGAGTAATTATTATATGATTTATTTTATATTTTAAAATGACACAGGGAAAATGTAGCATCACTCTCATTTATATCTCAGAGCGACTGTATACCTATACAGCAAAATTAATTTAGGATCTTCTGCTTTTTGTTTTATATGTAGATGATTTACCTGTAGTCATAGTCTTAGCTTTCTTAGCAGGTTTTGGACCTTCATTATCTCTACCGTATGGATCAAAACTACGTTTCTTCTTTTGTTGTTTATCAGATCTATTTTTAGAACCAGTAAGCAATATTTTATCAGCATTGGCAAAATCAAGTTCAGTTTGTTTGGCTTGTAGTTGCTGTTGCTCTTGTTGTTGTTTTGATGAGTTTTTGGTAGTTTTGGAATTTTGAACGTGTCGCTTACGAAGGGTTATAAGTTCATTTGGATTAATGTCTCTATCATCATCGAATAATATTGAACTTGACAGTTTTTTGGTTGTTGATCGACTTTCTGAAGAAGGTTCTTCTTCAACTTCTTCTTGTTCATTTTCTTCATTGATATCATCGATAGGAACTGTACGAACGAATTTTTCTTCATTTAATCTTTTCCAAACAATTTCTAATCTTGAAGCAAAAGTTTCATTAATGTTATGTTTGATTACTTTCTTATCTGTGAATTCCAAAGTGTATAATGATTTACCATTATTGTAAATATTTTTGAACGCAACCGAACTTTCATTTAATAAATCTTTAGGATTTTCAAAAACTGTTGAGTTCTGTTGAATTAAATTGTCAAAAATTTCCAGACATTGGGCAACATTATCAATAAGATTTTCATCTTGTTGAAGAGTTTGGTTCTTCATCCATTGATCTACTTGATCCCAATCTCCAACTTCTGTTTCTTTATTTGTTCGTTCAATCAATTGAGCAATTTCTTTGGCATTAATTCTAACGGCATCAGTAACAAAATTTGGTGTGTTTAATACTTTAATACTGTCAACTGGTGATTCTAAAAGTGATAAACTAACTAAAAGTTGATTTGGCATAATAAATCTTACCGATTCATCTTCTTTACGTGCCATTGCATCTCGCCATTTATATAATACTTCAACTAAAGGTTTTTTGAATGGTGGAACATTATATTGAGATACAATAGAACCCCATGGTTCCTTTGGATTGAATGCCATTACTGGACATGTAACTTGTTTGGAAAATAAATTTGCTAATGGTCTGAATTTAGTGTACTCAAATCTTCTCTTTGCAACTTGACGTGAATCATGTAATACTCCACGCAACTTATCAGAATCTATCAATTTGTTTTTAAGTTGATCATAAATGTACAAAAGGAAATGAGTATCTGATCTAGCATATGCCAACATTGGTGAAGATAATGGTCTTATTCTCCAATCAGCTAATTGATATTTCTTAGAAGTTTTAAATTGAGCATAATGTTCTAACAAATAAGCCAATGAAAATCTGGATAACCCAAGTGCTCTAGAAGCATGATATGTATCAAATAAAGAAACAATATACAACCCCAAATCTCTTTGTAACCAAATAATATCCATAAAAGCCCCATGGAAAACTTTAACAATATTCGGATTGGTAAACACTTCGTTCAATTCAGTTAATTCATCACGTAATGCTAAAGTATCGATAATCCAATCTTGATCACGATTAGAAATTTGCATTAAACAAACAATACCATAGTATGTTCTGAAATCATGATGTTCCAAATCAACTGCAATTTCTTCCAGTTTCTTCAATTCTTCAATCATTTTGTTTAATGCTTCAACAGTGTCAACCCATGTTGCTTTAGTAGATGACCAATCTTGAGGAGATATAGGTTCTGACTTAGTTAATACCTTCTCAGGATATGGTTGATTATCGATTTCATATTCATACGGTTGAGCATAATATGGAGGATCTATGATTTCAACAGTGTCTTCCCAGACTGGTTCTGGATTCACCATAGTATCTTTAAAGGGTACCAAAGCATTTGGTTTAGTGGTCAACCTTGGTTTAAATGGAGTTTCTTCTGAATTATCAACTGGGATTTTAAATTTTAGTTGAGGTTTTTGAATTCTTTGAGATTTTTCATTTTTAATGGTAGTATTACCTTCATCTAAGTATTGATATTGTTTATCTTTATCATCTCCAGAAGGTGATTTTCTTTTAGATTGATCAAAAGTCATTTCAATTTTATCAAATATGGAATCAAGTATTGTTGAAATTGGTTTCCATGATGATTCAGAACTGATTTCATCTTTCCCATATAAAATAGAATTAAATTCACTTGGATTAGATGATGCTGATCTTAATAAATCATTAGATATCTCAAGCAATCTTTTACCCTGTTCATCAATCTCTTCACTTAATTCATGATCAACAGCTTTATAAAAATTAACATCTTGTGCAGCTAATGAATTGGCTGCTCTTATAGTACTTGTTAATTTAGGTAAAATGTCTTTGAAAAGATCCTGAGGATCTGATGAAGATGATGACATTATGATGACAGATGGAAGTTGTTTATAGAGCTAAAACTAAGTGTATCGTTTTTTCTTCCTCTCTTTGGTATCATAAATTATTTTTCCTCTTCCTTAATTCCTTCCTCATCGCGAAACAATTTTTTTTTTTTTTTTCAGTTTAGTTTTAAAGCAATTCTTTGATTGTTTCAATTATTACTAATTTAACTAGAATATCAAATACTACTTGTATCAATAATGTTTACATGTAACACGTGTAATTTACAGTTCCCAACAGCCGAAGACCAAAGGGGTCATATGAAGTCAGAATGGCATCGTTATAATTTGAAAAGAAGAGTTGCTCAATTACCTCCAATTGATGAAGATTTATTTAATAGTAAAGTTGCTAGTTTAACTAAAGCAGATGAAGAATCTTCAAAGGATAAGAAACAATTAACTAAAAAAGAACAAAGAAGAAAAGAAAAAGAAGCTATTTTACAACAAAAGAAACAGATTTTGGAACAAGCTAAAAAGGCAATGTTAGCTAAGATGAAAGAAAATGGTGGTGAATTGCCAGAGAAAGAAGAAGTCAAAGCTAAAGAAGAACCAAAAGAAGATAATACCCTAGTCGAATCACAACAACAACAACAACCGGAAGAGGAGAAAGAACTTACGGAAGAACAACAAGAAGAGAAAATTTTAAGTGAAAAACTTGCTAATAAAACAGAAATCCCTCCAACTACATGTTTATTTGCTCATCCTAAATATCATCATCAATTTGAAACTATTGATGAAAATATAGATCATATGTTTAAATCTCATGGATTATATATACCTGAATCAAATTATCTTGTGGATAAACAAGGACTTTTAGAATACTTGGGTGAAAAAATTGGATTTGGATTTTGTATTGCTTGTAATTATCAAGGAAGAACAGCTGAAGCAGCCAGAGAACATATGCAACAAAAGAGACATATGAGAATTCCATATGAAACTGAAGATGAAAAACTTGAAATATCTAAATTTTATGACTTTTCATCTACATATGATGATAATAAAATTGTTGTTGATGAAGATCAAGTCGGTAATGATGACGAAGACGAAGGAGAATGGGAAGATGTTAGTGGAGACGAAGACGTCAGTGGGGATGAAGATGAAGAACTTCCTCCAGCTGAAAATGATGCTATTTATCAACATGGTACTGAATTACATTTACCATCTGGTGCTATTATTGGACATCGTTCAATGGCAAGATATTATAGACAAAACTTGGCTCCTGAAAGAGAATTATCTGAAGGTCAAGGTACTGTTATTGCTGCTGAAACTAGACATATGATGACATTACAAGATAGAAAAGAAGTGGCTACTAAGAAAAGAACTTGGAAACGTGAGAAGAAGAGTGAGGATCTTAATGATAGAAGAGCTGCTAAATTCATTAATAACCAACCTCATTTCAGAGATCAATTGTTACAATAGATTACTAGATTTTGTTTAGTATTTATTTGCTAATTAGGTAGAATTAATACGTTTGTTTTATTCACATAATTAAATATATAATACTATCGTTGCGACTATGAGATCAACAACTATGTTTATAAATACAACCCAACTTCCAAAGAAAAGTAATTTTGGAGAGAATACAGTCCATATGAATAAATGAAATCTCAAATTAATACAAGATCCAACCAAGTTAACTGCTGAAATAGCATAGAAAAATAAGGTAATCAATCCTTTAATCAACAATATAGACTTTTTCAATCCTTTGAAATGAATCAAATCTGAAGTTGCTGGACCTTTAAAGCATAAAAGGCTTGGTTCAAAAAGTAATTGCAAATTTGATAAAGACCAAAAAATTGGGCCTGCAAAGTTAGAAATGAATGTGAGTAAACCAACAATAATCACATCATATGACTTGACACCGTTATATGCATTGGATAAATCAACAGTAGCCAACAGATTGGTATTACCCATACTAAAGAATGTTAAATTTTGAAAACAAAGAACCAACAAGGATGTAGATAAAATAAATTGATCTATGCGTGTAGTCTTTTGATACATTATTTTAGCAATGACAAATTTTGCAAGAAATAATACCAAAAATAAAGGAATATTCTCCTGTCTAGTTTGATTTAAAAGATAAATAGTGAAAATATTGGTTATATCTGTCAAAGTACCAAACTTGACTTTTCTGAATTTTCCAACAATTAAACGAAGAACAAATAAACCCAAAAGAACATATACTGTAAATCTTGATAATTGAATACTGACGTTTTGTAATTGAAATTTCAATTCATTATTATCACCAATGCTGGCATCTTCAAGATGGACATCATAGCTATCTAATACCCATAATAGCATCCAATTGAGCCATTTAGGAACGGAGTTTCCATCCATAAAGTGTTGTAACAATTTAAACAGGAATGAAACTGAAGTAACGACAAAAACAACAATAAATGAAATTAAAGCACCTGCATCCCTAGCATCAGGAATATTATTAGCTGATGAAAGAGCAAATGTAGATCCGAATCCACCTTGTGTATACATTGCAAGCGCAACAATGGCATATGTAAATATAATAAAAAACCACATCAAGTTAGGATTGGTGTGTAATAAATAATATGCAATGTTAAACTTGGATGAGTATTTTTGACCACTGTTATTCCATGCTTTAAGAATTCTTATACATGCAAATAACAAACCATAATGAAATAACGTTGAAAATTTTGAAAAGACGTCAAAGACGGTAATACCTAAGAATAAAAATGTTGCGGTAGTGAAAAAGTACCATATTTGATGTTCTTCCTCAATTAAAGAGGATCCATGAAAATGTAATGAATATAATATAACAAATAATTGGTAGAAAATAACCAACGGGATATTCATTCCTGGGATCGAGTAAAAGTATTTGTTGAACAAGACAATCACTGAAATCGACGTAATCAATAATATACCTGCACCAGCATAAATATCCTTGTATCCATAATCAGTAGCAGAAGAAGCCATGTCCTGTTGAACATTGTATAAAAAGTCATAATAATCATCTAAAGATTGTTGACTAGATAATAAATCTTCCCATTTTTCCCATACTTCCCCTTTTTGACCATGTTTGGCTTGGTACAAGTCCATAATTTGACGAGCATTTTCTAATATTATAGAACGTCTATTTGTTTCTGGCCAGATTTCTAAAATCTCTTTTGATACCACACCAAGAGAGTTTTTCGGTATTGGGAAATTCAACAAACTTGCGAGTGTTGGAACCAAATCTATTTGATTGATTTTATGGTAGTATGAATATTCTTCATCATTTGGTAAAGGAGCAGTGTTCTTATGACTAAATTTAGGAGAAATTAATGAAAGCCCAGCAGATGTTTCACCAACTGATGATCCACCATGGTTTCCAATTTCATTCATACCATGGTCACCCAAAAGAACAATTAAAGTATCATCATTTTTAGTAGTATATTTATATAATCTTTGTAATATGATATCCATTTCACTTTGTTTTGCTTTCATATAAACAGATCCCGGTCCTCCTTTATGTCCAATATGGTCCAATCCCAAATAATGTAAAATTAACCCATCCCAGTTGGCATCCGAGCTTAATTGTTGGTCCAAATGACGAGTCACATTATTGTCAACTTCAGTGAAATCACTTACAAAAAACGAAGTAGTTCCTTCAAATTCATCAAATTCCCCTGGGAATAATTTCAACCAAGTATCATCACCAAAGAAATTTATTGATCTATTATGTGATTGTTTAAATTGATAAACCCATGAATCCTGATTGAACAATCCTTGTGAATCATCTTTATCATCAGCAATATTTAAAATTGCATCTAAAAAATTTGGAGTTCCACCGGTCGTGATTCCTTTCAAACGTGGTAAAGTGACTGTTGGTGGGTTTGAATAAGCTGTAAATGGCAAGGCATGTCCTTGATTAATGAGTTGATGTAAGAAATCAAAGCTTGAATCTTCACTAAAGCAAAAATCTGATCTCATGGCATCAACAACCATCAATATGAATTTATTAAAATGAGGTTTATTATTAACAGGATTCAAGAATGGTGATTTGGTTGCATCTTCAAATGTACTAAACCCTGGAAGAACAATCTTTGATGGGAAGAACCCTCGGAGAAAGATTAACAATCCAACAAGATTAAGTAAAGTCAATGAGACTTGAATAACCCATTTTGATGCAAATGATTTATACATGGATTGTTTGGTGGTTATTATTGTTGTGGTGGTAGTGGTTGACGGAGTTGTTGGTGGTAAAACTGGGGTTTTTGTCTGACGTGAAAAATTATTCGACGGAGAAAGAAAACAACAACAAAAAAAAAAGTACACCTCCGAGTGGTGGTGGTGGTGGAGGTAGTGCATTCTATCAAAGAGTGCGGGTTGGCGAAATTGTGGATTAAAGAAGCAGCCAGCTAGTAAGAACATCAATCAAACTGTTGCAAAAAATATTGACTGTTACATATACTGTATTTCGGTAGAATGTGAGCTATCATTTTCGAGACAGTGGCATTGTAAAGCTGTTCTCTTGAAGAACGCAAGGTGGACTATTTCCTGGAATTTGGGACACCCGAATGAGGTAACTACCGGAAATTGTTTCTCTATACTTAATCCCCACATATATGCCAGGGATACATTGTTGTTGATATATACAGATAATGAACGGCTAAAATGTATGGAATCTAGATTGTTGGTTAGTTGGCGATTTCACTGAAGCAATGAGGATGTGTAAGCGCGCATTGAATTCCTCTTGCGTCCTTCCTAATTGAGTAACTGTCGAGATGCGCGGTCAAGATTTTCAAGCGGGAAACTAAAGCGAATGTTTAACTACTCAAGTCTTTCTTCAAGAGGAGAAATTTATGGACAAGGAAATTTCGAAACGCATGTTCTTATTTGATGATGATAATGAATAATAGTGATAAATAAATGAAGAAAGATAAAAAAAAAGGTCTCATAAAGGAAAACATTTGGTTGATATCATTAACTATTGTAAAACAGAGTACTACTGTCTTTTAGTGTGTGAAAAATTTTTCATCATCGATGAAAATTAATAAAATCATTACCAGCTAAGCGCCCCCAGATCCAATTTATCGTAGGTGAATGATTGGGTAGCACATCAATCAACGAGGGGTCGGGCGGTGTGCTAGTAACAAATGCATAAACAAACTCCACAAAAACATATCGAAAAAAAAAAAACAGTAGTGGGGGTTGATCTACAGATCAAGAATTCGCCCAAGCTGTTCTTGAATAATCTATGCACCAAATGAGGAGTTGGATGTTTTAGTTGATTAAAGTGATAGAATAGAATTCTAATCTGGAATATATGGTCATTCATGTGAACTATGGGTAATCAATAGCGCAATTCAAATGAGTTTATCTAGAGATGAATTTTTGCCCTATCGCGGAATTTTGGGTAAATGATAAATGAATTTTAGTGTAAGTTTCTTTTTTTGATTTTTGGGTTTTTTGGAACAAGTTCGTTATTTATTAGATTTTAGATTGTAGCAATAAAATTTATCAAAACCGATAAGAGTTATTGTTTGAATTATAAATACTCATCGATATTTCACTATTCACCATGATTTTTCATTCTGTTTTTTTTTTTCTTTTCTTTTATTTGTAATAGCAAATAACAAACTACCATCCCTTCTGTGAACCACAGCTTTATTTATAATATTATAATAAATGTTACTATGAATTCTGGAATTCAGTCACCTAAAGAAATTCATCCGATTGTATCGGAGGTCCATGTTGATGCCATGAACATTAAGAGTATTTTCTCCAACCAAGATATCACCATTAGAGTAGACCATGAAGTTAGTAATGATGAAGCACTTTTATTAGCCATGGGAATGAAACAAGAATTCAAAAGAGAAATGAGTGGATTTGCTGTTTTTGCAGTGGGGTTCTCTGTTTTGGGTTTACTTCCATCTATTGCTGCTTGTTTTGATTATCAACAACTTGTTATCGGTATGTCTCCATTACCTTGGATTGTCGCCATGGTTTTCATTACTTGTGTTGCTATGTCCATGGCAGAAATAGCTTCGGCGTTCCCTTGTTCGGCTGGTACACCATATGCTGTCTCACAATTAGCACCACCAAAATGGGCTCCATTCTTTACTTTCATGACCTCATGGCTGAACTGGTTATGTCAAGTTACTGCTTGTCCTAGTGTTTCGTATTCAGCAGCATGCATGATGTTGAGTTTACATTCTTTCAATGATCCAGGCTACTCTGCTACCAATGCACAAGTGTTTGGTTTATCGACAGCTATCCAGTTAGTGTGTATGGTTATGAGTGGTATGCCTACTAAATGGGTCGGTCGTTTTGGATCTCTTGGTACTATTTTGAATATGATTTTCTTGGTTATTGTTTTTGTGATGATCCTTGCTGGTAATAAACGTGATGAATTCTATGAAGGTGTCAGCAAATTCAATAGTAACTCAGTTGCCTGGCTGCTTGAAAATCAAACTCCATTTCCAACCGGTATTTCATTTCTCTTGTCATTTCTTGGTGTTATTTGGTCTATGTCTGGTTATGACCTGCCTTTCCATTTAAGTGAAGAATGTAAAAATGCTCCAGAAATTGTTCCAAAATCTATTTTCATGACAAGTATTTCTGGTGGTATAATTGGGTTTATATTTATGATTGCCGTTTCTTATACCTTGTACAGTATTGATGATATTATTGCTGATCCTCAAGGTTTGGGCCAACCATTTGTTACTTATCTCCTGCAAATTTTGGACAAGAAATTGGTTATTGCAGCTACTTCCTTGACTATTGTTTCATCCTTTTTTATGGCACAAAATTGTTTGCTTGCTTCACTGAGAGTCACTTTTGCTTATTCAAGAGATGGTTTATTCCCATTCTCAAATATTTGGAAGAGAGTTTCTCCAATAACAAAGACTCCATTATATGCCGTCTTGGTCAATTTTATTATTGGAGAATTATGTCTTTTGTTAATCTTTACTGATGATGAAGGTGTTGGTATTTCTGCTATTTTCTCAGTTGGTGCAATTGCTGGATTTGTTTCATTTACCACTCCAACATTATTTAAAATTACTTATTCCAGAAATACTTTTAAACCAGGACCATGGAAATTAGGCAAGTATTCACAACCAATTGGTTGGGTCTCCGTAGCATTTGTTACAGTTATGGTTCCTATCTTATGTTTCCCATGGAGTTCTGGTAAAGATTTATCAGCATCAAGTATGAACTGGACCTGTGTGGTATATTTCGGTCCTATGTTTGCAGCAGCTATCTGGTTTGCTATTAATGCTAGAAAATGGTATGTCGGTCCACGTAGTAACATTGATCCTGATGATATCGTTTATGGAGAAAAACTTGAAGATGGAAGTGAAATTCCTGATATTATCGATGGACAAAGAGTTAGTATATCTAGCACAGAAAAGAGGTAGTATAATACTGTTAGAGTTGACCCAATTTTAATCATGGGGTTCTTTTATTTATCTATTTATTCTTTTTGTTTAATTTATATATAGTTGATCTATTCTTTCAATGAATTTAGTTTACTTAATTGTGTATTTTTATTATTATTCATTTATTCTATTCTTTGTGTGAATTTATTGATGTTATCTTTGAAGAATACTACTCCTCACCTAATTTCTAAAATTTACAATGTACAACATCATTCTGATAGCGCTTCTGTTGGGGTATCTTGTATTGTTAGTAGCGCTTGGTAGTGCGGCATTGTATTGCCACAACGAGAAAGAAAGAAAGAAAAAAAAAACAACCAAGCGAAAATCAAAAACGAAAAAAAACAGAAGGTTTCAGGAAGCTTTTTACAACATAGAGGTTTTACATCCATCACAATTGATTATGCCAATGAACATAGAATCACAAAGAGGACAGCAATCGCGTCTGGACTATAGTTTAAGGCAAGATCATTTTGTCTACGACGATGACGAAATTCCTCCGCCTCCTCCTCCACTTCCACCAACTGATTCTCAACAAGAATTTGAAACAAACTATCTGCAATTTGACGATGAAATACCACCTCCACCTCCTCCTCCTCCTCCCCCTCCGCCGCCACCACAAGATGATGATATCCCTCCTCCACCACCTCCACTTCCAGTACAAGAAGATGAAATCCTATTGGATGAACCCCTTGCAGATGATAAATACACAGCAGAATCAGAATCTAGTCGACATCAACCATCTGAAACACACAAACAAGAGCAAAGACATAAAAAACAACGACAAAATCGAGAGCATGGTCATCATCCAAGAAAAAGACAAAGAAAGTTTCTCTATAACTCAGGTGAAGGCCTATTATTATGTTCATTCTATACTAAAGTCGGAGCATGCCGTCATTATGGTAGATGTACCAAGAGACATATAGATCCGACCGTATCTAATACAATAAAGATATCTAATCTTTATCCAAACCCACTAGCCAAATATGATTTTCCAGATGATGAAGATGAAAATTCTGAAGGAAGTGAAGTAGAAGAGGCAGACGCGGGTGTTGATGTTGATGTGAATGGTAACAAAGAATCTGCTTCTGGTGAAAAGACCGTCTCAAAACCTTCCAATTATGAACCTGAAGTACAACTAACTGAAGAAGAGATCCAAGAGAAATTTGATCTATTCTATAAAGATGTATTTACACATATTTCAAAGTTGGGTGAAATTAAGAATCTCGTAGTTTGTGAGAATGTGAACAATCATCTTAATGGGAATGTTTATGTTCAATTTGTAAGAACTCAAGAAGCCAGTGAAGCTAGCAAGCAGTTGAATTCAGAATGGTTTAATGAGAGACCTGTCTATAGTACATTGTCACCAGTAAGAGATTTTGAGGAGGCTTATTGTCATGAATATAGTGTTGGTGCTTGTGAGCATGGGGAAAGGTGTAATTATATGCATCTTAGATATCCAACACCTGACCTTGAACAAAAAATGTATAGATCTCAAGAGAAGAGCTATTTGATTAAAAGATTGGCTCGATTGAAAGAAGAACTTCCGAATGCTGCTAGTTTTGAAGCCAATGGTAGCACTAAAGCTGAAAAGGGTTCCGAAAAATCACAACAGGGTACTAAAGTATTACTTCAGCAATTATACTGACTCACTAATTGTAAACAAATTATAAATAGTAAATAGAAAGTGAGTTTTGTTTCTTAGACAACGAATAAAAATGTATATGACCAGTACAGCAAATCGATAATCATTTTCATCTGTAACTTAGGAATTGTATGTAAATACAAATAAACGTTGACAATGACAATGCGTGTACAAAAGCAAAAAAAAATAATAATAAAATAATACACACACACACACACATTGGGGTTGAATGTACGACGATAATCAGTTCCAACTTCGGATCCACAATCGCTCTAAGATGTACAACGAATACCAGGCGAGAATAAAGAAAAAAAAAAGAAGATTACACCGCCACCCAACTGGGGGGAGTTGGTAAGAGCAACAATACATTCTGGTCAATCATCTTGATTTGGTCTATTATTATTATTTAGTTGTTTTTATCTGATCCGATAAAACACGACATCATAAGAGAATATTAGTGAATGAATGAATGTGAAGTGCGAGAAACGATTTTAACCAAACAGAGAAAAAAAAATAAAAGAAAAACTGGAGAGAGTGAGAGAGAGTGAGAGAAATATTTTTTTTTCCTATTTCTTACTGCATTAATAACTAAAACATCTTTACCTTTGGTTTTCTTGAAAAGAGAGTTATTACTGCTTGATAGAATATTGGGCTCACATTATCATAACTGTGGTGTTAATTGGTGATAATATATTCCTACCAAAGAACCAACCAGCCATTACATGTCTTTACACCCAACCAAATCATTAGACCAAAAAAAATTAAAACCAAACCAATAACTGAGTAGGAATTAAATAAATACTTTTTTTTTTACTGAGAGAACAAAAGAGAAAAAAAGAAAAAGAAGAAATTTGGTGTGCTTCAAACAAATAAAAAGTTCTGCTGTTTTCTGTTTTTGATGATGAATTCTTTCAATCGTTCTTCTTATTCATATTCATCATTGGTTATATCATCAAGTCTAAAGAAAAGTCGTTGTAATTATCATTCATTGAGTTCAATAATATCTTACAATCTGAATCTCAATTCTCGTTGTATAACAAAACTAAAATTACAACCACGAAATCTTCACTTCGCACATAATTCCAATACCGCGAAAATATTCTCCAGCATCCAGACAACACGTCATTTGTCAACAACGACAAAAAAGCTAAAAATAAAAACAACACTAGCTATATTCACACGATCAATGTCCACATCCACCCCCTTAGCTGAAGAGAAGAATACTTCTTCTACTTCTTCATCTCATTCACATAGTCATTCAGATGCTGAAGGTCATCACACCCATTCCCATTCAGGGTCCGGTATGCTTCATCATCATAAACATTCAATGCATGAACCAAATGAACTTTTGGCAGCTGATGCATCTGCAATCAAATCAAACCCAGCTGTCAGAATTACCTGGATCGGGTTATTGGTCAATATTGCTTTGGCTATATCTAAAGGTATCGGTGGTGTTTATTTCCATTCTCAAGCCCTTGTTGCCGATGCAATTCATTCAGTGAGTGATATGCTTGCGGATTTTTTAACTTTAGCAACCGTTAATGTTGCCTCTAAAATAGGAACACCAACTAAATTCCCATTAGGTTATGGTAAACTTGAAACTATTGGGGCGTTTCTGGTTAGTGCAATCTTGTTATTTGCTGGTGTTTCTGTTGGTTGGTCTTCCTTGTTGCAAATTTTCGAATTTGTTTTACCAGCCCATCTTTATGAAATTGCATCACATATTCACATTGGCCATGATCATTCTCATACTGACTTAGGTAATGTTGGCGGAGGGCATTCTCATTCCCATGTCGATGGCGTTGGTGCTGATTTAACTGCCCATCGTGAAATTCCAAATATTAATGCTGCCTGGTTGGCTGGTGGATCCATCATTGCTAAAGAATTGTTGTATAGAAAAACTATGAAGATTGCTGTCCAAACCAATTCAAAAGTTTTGGTTGCTAATGCTTGGCATCATCGTGTTGATTCTTTAACTGCTGTTGTTGCTTTATTGACTGTTACTGGCGGTGTATTATTCAACGTTGCATGGTTAGATTCAATAGGTGGTATTGCTGTATCATTTTTAATTATTAAAGCTGGATGGGATTCTATGAAAGAAGCATGGTTTGAATTAATTGATCGTGGTGAAAAACCAGGCTCAGAATTGTACAATAAAGTTGAAGGAATTATTAAAAATGAATTGGAAATTAATAAAGATTTGGAACAATTTAGATTAAATCAATTGTCTGTTTTATCTTCTGGTGCCAATACTAATATTTATTGTAAACTCACCACAATCAATAAAGATATTAATTTGATTGCCTTGAATCAATATGAAAAGAAATTATCTGATTTAATTAGAGAAGACGATAGATTTGTTAGAAATATTTACATTAAATTCGAAAATGTTGCTGAACATCCGGAAGAAGAACACAACACTGAAGAAGAAAAAGATCACAAACATGAACACGAACATGTACATACTCATAAACATTAATAGACAATATAGTTGTTATATTTATAAGAGATGCAATAAAACTTTTCTATTAGTAGTACTAGTAGTATTCGATATTTATAATTATAAATATTTCATAACGATCTATTTACAGATTCAAAAACAACTTATATATACAATTGTGTTAAAATTGGTTGGTTGTTTCATGCTTATTTCTTGTTCTTTGATTTCTTAGAACTTTTGGATCCATTATTACCTTCAATGAATTTCAAAATTTCATCAACTGATTGATTAGCAATTTCTGGATTTGGTTGAGGTGGAGAATTTTGTTTCTTTGATCTCTTACCATTCTTAACACCTCCAGAAATAGAAGCAGTATTGGTGGTGGTGGTGGTGGCAGAAGCAGTTGGAACTTTAACTTTACCATGAGAATGATTATGACCATTTGATTTAGCTTTCTTTTGAGCTTCTTGTTGTTGTCTATTCATAAATTCAACATATAATGCCACACTTGAAATATATTTGGCAACTTGTTTAGTCATTGAATCATCAGGACCTAATAATTTAATGAAAATTTCATAAGCTTTATCATATGATTCTCTAGATTCTTTAAATTTATTCATACTAATAATAATATTAGCGATTCTAAAATAAATAAATCCAGAAACTTCTGAAATTTCTCCATTTAATGATTCAGTTAATCTTAAAGCTTCTTTTAATAATTCAATTGCTGAATCAAATGCTTTAATTTTCATTAATGATTCACCTAAATTAGTTAAAGTATTAATTAAAGTAGGATGATCTTTACCATAAATTTCAGACCAAATATTCATAGCTTGTTTATATAATTTAAATGAATTTAAATATTGTTCATTATTAGCTTCATAGAATGCAGCATTCATATAAGAAGTAATAGTTTCATGAGAATCAAATCCACATGATCTTTCAGATAAAATGATTGCTTTACGTCCAAGTAAAGCAGCTTCAACATTATGACCAACTTCTTGATATGCTTGAGCAACTAAATTATAAAATTTAGCTGTTTCTGGATTAACTCTACCATAAATAGATTCATTAATAGCAAGCAATTCATTAAATAAAGTAATACCCATTTCAGTATTACCTGAAACTAAATGAGATCTAGCAGTTGAGAAAATTTCTTCAACAACTGTACTTCTATAACTTGAATCTTTAATAAGTGGAATAAATGAAACAATATCATCAGCAACAAAGATTGAAGTACGTGGAATTGATTTTTCAGTAACCATAAAAGTGGAAGATTTCTTTTTAGATTTCTTGGATGAAGATTTGGTTTCAATGACTTGGATTTTAATTTGTTCATTTTGAGCATCAAATTGATCTTTAGTAAAGACATAATGAGATGATTTCCATTGAATACCATATTTAACAGCAATTTCTCTAAATAATGCAGGTAAACTGACAGATTCGGAGATCCAATTTTCTGGCAAAGTGAATCTGAAACGAATAAAAACTTGTTGAGAAAGCAATTGTAAGATATCTTTATGTTCAAGTTTAGTAAATTCCAATTCTGATTCAGAATAGAAGTTCTTATGTGGGATATCAACAGATGGAGTTTGATTAATGTCACCTCCCAATAAACAATTATGGAAATGAGCAACAACATAAGGAATCAAATAATCAGAAACATTCTTGGTTAAATCTCTCAAAACATGTTTAGAAGCTCTAGCAATCATTTCTTGAACAACAACTCTGTAAAGAGTGCTGTAACTAGCTAAAGATAATTGATAAGTAGCTTTAGTAGGAGTTTCTTCTTCTTCTTCTTCTTCTGATTTCACTTCCTTATCATCTTCCTTCTTTTCACCCTTTTCGGTATCTTCTTTAGCCTTTTCAGCTTCTTGTTTGGCCTTTTCTTCTTCTTCCTTTTGCTTCTTCTCGGCAGCAGCTTCGTTAGCTTTAATAAGTTCTTCAGTTTCAGCTAAAAATTGTTCTCTTCTAGAAATGATCTTATCAGCAATGAAACCCAAATATCTCATATTGATACCACTTCTGTGTAAAGTTTCAGTTAATTGTTTACCTTCGAATGGAATAGCTTGATCTTTAATTTCATCCAAAAATTCTTCAATTAATTTATCTTTAACAAATTTAGAAATTTCTCTAACTTCATCACGATCTTCATTGGATTCAAAATCATTTGAAAATGAATCAGGGTTAAAAACAACTTGATCTGTTGGAATAGCAATTTGTGGTTTTTCATCTCCTTCTTCTTTAGATAATTTACCTTCTTTTTCCAATTTTTCAGTTTCTTCTTTAAATAAAGCAGCAACTTTACGTCTCCACCATTCATTAACAGCTTCATGCCTAATTAATGCTTCACCATGAGGATATGAATTTTCACCTTCCAATTTGAAATTTTCTTCAATAAATTCAATATCACGTGGTGTGGTACGATATAAATCAATAACATATTTTCTACCATCAGTACCTTTCAAACCTTTAGTATCTTTAGAAACAACTAAAGATGATTGAGATTTGACTTCTTCATTTAATTGAACTTGATGAGGTTTTAAATGGAAAAGTTCTCCAATTTGTTTCAATGGTTCTTCAAATGATTTTTCTTCAAGAATTTTACTACCATCACTTGACAAACCATAAACAACTTTTTCAACTGGAGCTTCTTCTTCTTCTTCGTTGTTGACACCTTCAACAGCAACAGTGTTGTCTAAAATACCTGGAACTGGAGCTTGACAAACGATTCTTTTACCCATGTAATCAACAATACAAGTAACCAAACTTGAAATACCTCTAACATCATGACGATTAATTAACTTGATAGCTGATAAATCTTTAGAAGAAACATATCTTGCAGCTTCTTCACCACCAGTAGATTCAAATCCATCAACAGTAGAAGTACCAGTAGAATAGAAAATACCATTCTTCAAATAGATATATTTATCAGTACTTTCATCTGGATTCAATGGAGTTAAATTACCCTTGATGATATTAATAGCAGTTTCAGTGGCGGTTTTATTGAATTCAAATAATGATTTTTGAATCAATTTATCACGAATAATACGTTCTTGAATAGTGGTAGCTGGTAATTCTTTGATTGATTGAATATCATTATTCCATTCCTTGATATAGTCAGACCCATCAACACCATTAGTGATAGTAGGCAATTGAGATCTAGACAAATCTGGAATATTCTTACAATTAGATTCATCGACTAACCATGGATAGGCTGGGAATGAATTACCTGGTAATAAATAAGTTTCTGGATAAGCAGTAGATTCAGATAATTTAACTTCGTTTTCAATAGAAGTTTTACTGAATAATGGAGATAATTGAGAAACTAAATCATATAATAAATAAGATTCATAAAATTTACCTTTTTCATTAACTTTCATTTCTGGATTAAAATTAATAGTTGATGATTTGTTTACAAAAAAACCGGTAAAATGACAAGTAATGTTAAAAGTTTCATGTTCTAAAGTTTGTAATGATAAATATAATAAATCACCTTTAGATTGTTGGAATGCTGGAACTGGAGACCATTGAGAAATAGTTAAAGATTTGATTGGAATCTTGACTTTATCATTAACATCATCAAATTTAGTAATGGATTTGAAATCACCATTAAATGAATCAGTAGTAAAATTTTTAGCAAATTCAGTAATTTTAGAAACTTCTTCTTGAGAAATAGAAACTTCATTTTCTTTAGTTTCTTTTTCTTCTTCACGTTCTTTCTTTGGTTCTTCTTTCTTTTCTTCTTTAGCTTTAACGTCATCCAATTCAATACCATTGAATCTAGAAACACCACCAGAAGTTCCAACATCAGTTGAAAGTCTATCGACATAATGTAAACCAATAACTTCTCTAAATCTAGTAATTTGTTCATAAACAGTAGCTAAATTATAAGCTTTTTCTCTAAGAACGATTTTAATTTCGTCAACATCACCCAATTCCAAAGCTTCAATAATTTGTTCAAAAGTAATCATATCTCCGAAATTTTCAATAATATCAATACCTTTAATCAAGATTGAATAATTGGTCAAGTTTCTAGTAACAACGACTAAATTCAAAGCTTGTTTCAAATCAGCAATATTTTCTTCAACATTTGAAGGAACAACTAATTCTTCTTTAGCATTGAAAAATTCTGGTAATTGAATTTTCAACAAAAGCTCCTTAACAGGAACTGGTTGTTGTTGTTGTTCAGTAGTTTCTTCAATTTTGTCTTCTGATGACATGATTGTAGAATCCACAGTGAATATATATATACAAGGTAAAATGTGGAGTTCACAACAATAGTTATGGTTAGATAAAAAAAACAGAAAAAGGAAAGAAAAGAAAAGAAAAACTTGGGGTTGAGTTGGTTATATTTCAACCGACGAAAAATTTTTTTTTTCAACTTACTCGAAGTGGGCGTGTGTGACTCGATTCCAAGATTCGTTCTTTTTTTTTTCGTTGGGACTTTTTTTTGGCTCCGAATTGGTAACAAAAATGGGGAGATAACATATGGGTTATTTGATGTTTGTACAAATGACTGAAGGTGATGTCACCTACCACTATTATAGTCAGTATAATATGATTATGAGTTTATGTATTTCTTGTAGTAGTATTTAGAACTTAGAGTAGCTTGTGGTAGTAATTTCTTCACAAATTTGCAGCAATTCTCATCCAAAAAAAAAATCGTGTCCAGCATAAGATCTCTCCTAACAAGACACATTTACAAACAATAACTCGATGAATAATCATTTCATCATTCTTAGAGCGCAGCAATATTACAATTAGCTTATTGTCACATACAGCAAACCAACGTGGTTTAAAACCATTCACCATTAGTACACGTCTTTTGCCACATTTCTCTTTTTAATGTTCTCACGTGCCCCACGCACGCCCTCAAGGAACAAAGGAAAAAAAAAAAAAATAATCTGGTGTGTTCCATTTCATAGTATAAATTTGTCATCGCTTACATCTGGATAGTTATTACTTTCTCCTTACTGGCAAATCAACCTGTCATTCAGTCATTCATTCATTTTCCAATAAAAATGTCACAACAGACTACGATGAGACATGATGAGGATAATGCTTTGGTCTCAAATGAACAGGATTCATTAGGTAATACTATTGTTAATCCTTCATCATCATCGTGTTCAACTGATCTGTCTCATTTACCAAAATCAACCATTCATGATTTCCCACCAGAATTACTAATTCGAATATTTACTTATTTGGATCCTATTTACTTAAATACTTTAAGATTAGTTTGTAAACAATGGAATCATACTATTAGTGATCGTGAAGTTTGGATGAAATCATTTCAAATGAGTTTTAATATGTCAATAAATTCCCTGAGTTTCCCAACTATTAGTCAATCACTGAATTGGCTTCGTGAATATTTTACAAGATTACAAGTGCTTAAAAATTGGAAAAAAGGAAATTCCATGCATAAAATGTATCAGATCTTGAATAATGAATTTAGATTTAATGATTGCACTAAAGTTGATTTCAATATGAATAAAATTTTGATATATAATACTAAATTTAATAGTATATCAATGGGGAATTTATCTGATGGAAGAAATCAAAGTTTCATACCAGGAAATAGTAATATGCCTCAATTAGATATCTTGTGTTTTGATATAAATTGGAAATATCTAGTTACGGGATTAAGAAACGGAGAGATTTATTTAAAGAATTTAAATACTTCAACTTCAGTTTCTCAAAGATCCAGTACTTTGAGATTTGGTGCCGATAATGATAATGATAATTCAGCAATTACAAGTATGTTAATGAACAATGATATTGTGATTAGTGGATCTCATGGAGGATACTTGCGTGTTTGGAATTTACAAGGGAGTTTATTAAAAGAGATTAAATTGGAAGAGATGATTTTAAACATTTCTAGTGATTTTAGAAAGTATATTGTTGTTAATACTAGAAATCATATATTTATCATAGATTATGCAACAAGTGAAATTTTATCCACTAAAGAAATGGGTTTTGATATGAATGAGTTTGAACCGGACATGGTTTTGTATGATTATGTGACTAAATGGAAGAATGCGTTAGATGTTGATTATGGGTCTCAGAAGATTATCATTTGTTATGATTCATTTATTAGAGTTTTTAATTTCTTTGATGATTTGGTTCAAAAGGAGTTGAATTTGGCTAATGATGTGAAAATACTTGAATCCAGATTTCAAGTTACCACCAGTCAGAAACTTTTAAATAGAAATACAAATTTGGTTGGTCAAGACGGATTGTTGTATGGTAATTTGTTGACTGATGGAAGTATAATCGTATGGAATGTACGTGATGAATCAAGGGACATTGTACCAACTATTCGAATTTATCCTGAGTTGAATCACAAGAAATATTCTAATGAAATTAATCATGCAATTGCCAGGGCTGGACATTCAGGGGTAACATCGTTCAATTTAAATGGGTCAGTTCTTGTTGTTGGTGGGTTCAATGGTTTAACAAATGTGTATGATATTTTCACCGGGAAATTCCTCAGAGAAGTTTCAATCAAATTTCTGAATAAATTTGCCCACATGCAACATTCCTTAGTTCCAATAACAACTATAGAATTAAATCCAAATCAATTGGACAACAACGGAGCTATTATATGTGGAGATACAGTGCAATATTTCGAGTTTGGAGAAATTACAGGGTTGAGACAAAAAGGGAGTGGACAACGGTTGCAAAAACAAGTCAACAATGGAAGTAATAATAAAAATGAGCATAAAAAGAAGATACGAGATGAAATGGATGATTATCATCTTCAAATCCATCAACGTAATAAAACAAATGAGATGTTAGATAAGTATAATGGGACTGCTTATGAAGATGAAGACGAAGAGTATATGATGGCATTGGCTATTAGTGAAAGTTATCATAGTAGTCGAGAAATGAGTATAAATGGATCGTCATCACTGCCTGAATTTTATGATCCTGGTATCACCAGTGGAGGTGGATTTGATGAAGAAGAAATGGATGAAGAATTGAGAAGAGCATTGGAACTATCGTTAATAGAACATTAAATGAACTGTATATGAATTTAATAAATAAAGTAGGAAGACTACATTGGTGAAGCCAACAAATACTATGCGACTGTGTTTGTGATTGGTTGCAAGATTGGGGATCGACCATTGCTGCCTGTCTATTTTTGTGATGACGGGAGCAGATAACCGTTATTTTATTCCACAGTTATGTGCAGGAAATGCGAGATGGGGAGCCAGTAAGCTGCCTTATTATTATGCACTTCTCAAATTCCGTAAATTGGTGCATTCTGATTGGCCGGACAGAGAGAAAAACGGAGATGTGAAAATTTTGAGAATAATAAATAATAATAAACATTTTTTTTTTAAACCCCGTATTCCGTGTAGGATTATTTACACACAGCCAATAACCGTGACACACCATCACAGGAAGATGACAACAATGGTCAAAGAGGTGGCAAATGAATTTTGCTGTGTGTTGTAAGAATTCTCCACCAAGTTGAGTTCAATTGGGAGGAGGGTTGAGTTGATTATCATTCAGCACAAAAGAGCTTCTTGTGTATTGTGTATTTAGCAATGACCTTTAAAGTGCCATGGAGTCTGAAATTGCAAACGAAAATGAAATGAAACAAAAATTATTGTGCAGTGCATTTTCGTATAACACTCACAGATCTCTCTCTCTCTATTAGCAATTTTTTGGTTGTCTCTGTTTTTTCTCTCACTTTAAATAATTTTTTAAACAGAAAAGAAAATTTTCCCTTTTTTTCATTACTTTGGCAACAACTACAACAGAGACAACCCTTTATTCAAACCTCATCTTCTGTTACTCTTCTACAAGCTGACCAACCAACAAGAGGAGATAAGCAGGGTTACCTTATTTGCTTTTAATTATTCATAGTAGTTACTATACATTCATTCTTTTTCTAATTATTACATTCAGATCAATTCATTCTTATTTTTTTTTCATGTCTTTAGAAATATAACCAACCAAAGAAGAAAGACTACACTTACATCAATAGAATATATTATTTACAACAATATCAAACATGGTGTTTCAATCTTTTATACGCTTTGCAAAATTCAATTCTTCTTCATCTTCCAAATCGGAATTTAAACAACATTTTTTCAAAAGCTCATACCCGTATTTAAGTAAACATCATGCTGCTAGATTTTCATTGAAAAATTACAACAAAGACCATTATGAATCAAAATGGTGGTTTAAAAGACAAAGAAACACTTCAAATAGATCCGGATCATTTTTGTCAATTTCTGACGGTCATTATGGATTATATTATTCCATGTATAATCATGATGCTGAAAGAAGAAGACAACAAAGGGACTATGAAAAATACATTAGGCACATAATATTAAAACATTTGGAAACTAGAGATAGATTGATGAGCCTCAAGCAACAAGATAATTATCATCATTACCTGCATTTTGCCAATTACTACTTTACTGGCGAACACCGCCATCATCACAAGAATCACCATCATAATTATAGAAGACATAATCGTAGAAAATATCATAGAGGCTGTCCTGCTCATGGTTTCCATTTCAAACTCCTTTTGATTGGATTCACCGCTAAATTTTTAATTTCAAAAGCTTATTTAGATAATCAGATCAACATTGAGAATATTAAGAAGTTTTCTTCCAGATTATTTGCATCACTTTCATTTAAACCAAGTTATTATTTCTTAGGCTCAACTGCAGCCGGTGCAACCGTGGCAGCTGGTACTACTGCTGTTGCTGAAGCTCATCTGACTCCAATTACACAACCATCTACATTCGTTGGGCTTGGTTCATCAAGTCAAACTTCCCCATCGACACTTCAACCAGCTGCTCATATTTTTTCCACAGTTCTTGCGGCTAGAGCATTTTCTACATCGACCAAAAAACCAAAACAACAGTCGACCAACGTACCCGAAGTTGCAGTTGAAGAGCCAGCTGCTCAAAAAGTTGATACTTTTGAAGTTGACTTTTTGGCAACTCAAGTTTCAAATATCACATCTGCATTCGATAATCATAAATGCCCTGAGGATTTGAATATAATCTACCCATTATACCAAGCAGTCAAGAGAAATGATTTGACTTTACCTAGTATTGATTTATACAACATTGTCTTGAAATCAATCTTGCAACGTAGCTTGAATAATACAGAGTTGGAATTGAGTGCAATTGAAGAAAGATTGACTACTTTATTGACAGTATACCAGGATATTCTTAGTATTGGTTTGAAACCAAACAAAGAAACTTACAATTTGATTGTTAATGCATTATTAGATGGTAGCTTGCAATGTTTAGAATTACCAACAGATAACAGCTTGCAATATGCTGAAGTTTTCCCTAAGTCACAAGAATTTGCACAAATTTGCATTGAATTATTCAATTCAATTTCAAATCAATTAGACTTGAAGGTGTTATTATCAAAATTGATTAAACTTTTGAGTAACTATCCACAATTGGTTACAGGTAAAATTATCCAACCATTTATTTCCATTATCCAAGAAAGCCAACTTGAAAGTAAAGAGTCGTGTTTGTTGGTTCTTGAATTGTCAAAATATTTCGATCAGTTTGCTGTATTGAACAATAAAGAAGCATTTAAAATCATAGAATCAGCCTACCACCAGTATAAACAATTCCCTGATATTGATCCATTTTCTGCATATGAAAAGGTTATTGTATCTTTGATTAATAACAACTTTGCCAAGAGAGCCGGCCAATTATTGGATGAGATTTTGATGGACTACAAAGAATCATTGCAATTTAGAAACAGACCAACCAAAAAACAAGTTGGTGATTTGATTGCTGCATTCATCGAATCTTATGTTATCAAATCAAATGATTTAAATAAGGGGTATGAATTATTGATGAAATTCAATTCTGTTGCTTATTTACCAGAATTACCAGTTACTTTCTACAATTTCATGATTATTGAATTAGCTAAAAAGAACATGGTCGAAGAAATGTGGCAGTTGTATAATCGAATTGTTGTTAGAAGTGATTTCCAAACTACTCCATCTATGACATTTGTCAAAGAACATGGAATGTCATGTCGTGATTTATTACTTTCCTTAAGTATTGACAGTGGCGACCATGAACGTACATTCCAATTGCTTAAAGAAATTCTTGTCAAGGAACATTTGATTGCTGATTTGGGTAGTTTGCAAAAAACTTTCCATTACTTGTACAACGCAGTTGTTGCCAACCAAATGGATGAAGATGAATACTTTAACCAATATTATTTTGGATTGTTATGGCAATTGATGGAATCACAAGCACTTCATTATCAAACATCAACAGATATTAATGATTTTATTTCTCGTTTTGTTCCATTTCTTACAGTTAATGCACCAGTTGAATTGCAAGCGGATTTACGTGCGCAAGTTGCTGTTACCAGTTACAATGTTAACTTGTTGCTCAGTAGTCCATTTGTTTTGAGAGCTGTGGAAACTTTTGATGTGCAAACTGATAACGTCTATGGTTTGACTGTAGTTATGGCACATTTGATGAGATTGAATGAAACATTTGGTGTTCAACTGGATCTTTACAAGAGAGTTGCTGAATTTGAATCGATTTTAATTGAAAAATTTGAAGATCCTGATAATTTTTATGTTGAATTAACTCCAGAGATGACTGACTTTGTCAATATGCTTAAACATGACCGTGATTCAAGAGTTTCGAAAATTGCTAATGTTACAGAAGAAATTTCGACAGAATGTGAATCTGACTTGAGTGGGTTATTACAACTTAGTTTTGAAAAAGGTATCAGCAGATTTGTAGATGCATATGCTCAAGGTTCAAAATTTACTTTCAAAACTTGGAATTCTGTTGTTAATTATGAATTTTTAGAAAGCTATATATCCCAATTTGATTTGCAAGAATTCTTACAAAGAATGTGGATGACTAAATGTACTGACGAAGAGAAGATTGGTTTGTTAAACCGATTACTTGAATACAAGATGGGTAATATTGTTCATGAAGTTGGTATTTTTATCAAGGATAATAAAATTTATGATGAGAAATTGTTGGTCAACTTGTTTGATACCTGTTTGTTGCTTGATGATCAATCTATCAATGATTACTTTCTTCAAGAAGGAGTATTCAAAGATATTTATAGTCTCAATAATCAAGAATCATGGATCGCTTCATATTTAGAATACTTGATGGGAATTAAAAAGTTTCACGAAGTATCTAATGTAATTGATTCTTTAGATGGTGAAATTTCCAGCAAATTGGGATTGATGTTATTAGAAGCAGATTTGGAATTTGATTTGGAAAAGTTCAAATTTGATCGTAAGAGGTTGTTATTAGAGCCTTCGACTAAATTAGCAGAATTGGATTTCAGATATGAATTAAAGAAAGGTGATTCTGCTATCGAAGAACTTTCAAGAAAGTATTCCAAGTTTGGTGAAAATGGATCTATTAGAGTTCAAGAGTTACTTTCATTTGTTCAGTTTTTAAAGGCCGCTAAAGGTGATTCAGTTGAACCATATCAATATGATAATTTCAAATCAATTAATCTTTTGGCCACTTCTTTATTATCGTGTCGTGATTTGAATGAAATGCACAAAGTTGCTACATCAGCCAAAGAGTTTAATGCACAGGAGTTATTTGGAGAAATGATTTTGGTAATGACAAGATCAGTTGATTATGTTGAACCAGATGTTAATCAATTGATGAACAAATTCTTTGCTACCATTAAGTTGTGCAAATATTTACGAATTGGATCTGTTTCAAGTGAGAATTTTTTGCACATCATTAGATTTTTAAGCAAGATTAAATCAGATCTTTTGGTTGTTATCTTGAATCGTTTTATCATGAATGGTGAGTTTGCAGATGTTGTTAATTTTTATTTTATGGAAGTTCAAGTTTTTGACTTCAGTGAGAAATTAGAAATATTGAAAGAGTTATACTATGGAATGAAGCATTCAAATAATTATGTTAACGTTGCAATGATTGACGACTTTTGTAATACCAATGGTATTAAGTTCTAAGGAATAATGCATTTTTTTTAATTTTATTTTATTTTATTTTATTTTAATTTTACCATAACTGGGTTGTTTCGGTATATTATTTATTTTTACTTATTTATTAATTTTACATGAAAGGCATATGTTTTTTTTAGGAGAGAGGTTTAGTTAAGACGGATAGGATGGATTTTTTATTACAATTAATTATCATGTTAATTAATTTTTGTTAATTTTTATTTTAGATATTTAATGAATGAATAAATAATTTTTAATGAAATACCATTTAAGGTTGCGTAGAGTTATTCCGATTATGGACATTTGTTAAGGGATAAAAGAGAGAAAATAATGATCCAGTTCTATTGCACAATTGGAATACGTTATGTACTCTTTTATCTTGTTAGATTTCATTGATAATAATGATGATGATACTACTACTACTACTAATGATGATGATGTCATTTGATTTTTATTTTTTTACTGGTTAATAATTCCCAATAATTAATCACAATTTAAGGTTTTGCAACAATTTACTAAAAAAAAAAAAAAGAAAACAGAACTTCGACAGCCGTGCACGACTTCCCTAATATTTATACATAAAGCGCAAAATTCAGTTTATTACTCCATGAATACTAATCTGGTATCTAAAGAAAAAGAAGAGACTCTCAATTGGATTCAATGAATTAATTCAACTGATGGCTAATTATTATTTTTGTCGAATTGTAATTGACTTGGAAAAACCCGAAAGAAGAGGATACTCCTAAGGTTCAATAACTATAGTATGTAATGTTTCAATATGGAATTCTCAAAAATAAAAAAAACAATAAAATGACGATAAATTTCTAATGAATAGTTTAATATATGTGTCTTGAATGAAAATGTAAAATATTCTAATGAAATAGTTCTATTATTTTTCAATGGATTTCAATGAAGAAATTCACTCTTTGGAAAAAAAATAAAAAGTTAAATGAAATATGGTTATTTATGTTCTTCCTTCCTCCTATTTTCTTGGAATAAACATGGGGTTTTTGTATTTTATGTTTGATCAGGTATTGAAGTGAATATATCTTACAGATAAGTTGATTATGAAAAGACTACATGAATTCGGAATCAAAATCATTGTAAAATACCATTTAAATCAGTAGATGATCCGATATTTACATGTTAGTAATAACAATTGAACACTACAAGGCAAGTTGTTTAAAAACAACAAGGAAAAATCAAAAACTATCAAGAATCGCAGGAACACTTTAGAAAAACACAATACATTTTCTCATCGGTGAACTAAAAATCATCCGTCATTATTTAAAGTTTTCTGTACCTATCATATGCTCTTTCAATAATTGACTCCTTTATTATCATGACCAGTCGTGATGGGGGGGGGGTGTCATATTGATAAAACAGCTTTACTTTTTCAAAAATATACTTTTTATTGAATGTCATTTTTAAAATTAAACGATCATTAATTTAAGATCACGTGAATTAGCGGAGATGGAGGATATTAAACGCTGCATCAATTTATATTGGCAGGTTACATTTAATTGATGGAGAAATGTGGGGAACAGGAGAGGATCAAAAAAAAAATACTAATTGCGTTAATAATCGACTCAAAGAAATATTACAATCATCGTTTTTGCATCCTTTAGAAAAGCTAGTGGTTATTACAATAATATTTTTTATTTTAGTCTGTGGTGATAGAAAATATCCGGATAATGATTACATCATATGATTATCACCAGTAGAAAGACACATGAGCCCTCTGAATGATTTTTTTTCCCTATTATTCTCTATTTGTTATAACTTGTATCGTCTATTTTGAGAATAAACAAATTTGAACGATGTAAAAGATGAAACACCCGACAAAACTAGGAACTTTTAATAATGGATTGATACCTTAACAGATTGTATAAACAATACCAACCCAAGTAAACTTTAATAGATTAAAGGAAGAATTCCCCCCGTTGTTCCTATTTTTGGCATTCATTGGAAAATTAAACCCAAGAAGAAAAATAAAGGTACTCCCCTCTGTCCATTCCATTCCATCCCATTCACAATAGACTGTGGTTTTTTTTTTCTTAGTCTATATTTCGTCTGTTTACGGTGGGGGGAATTTTTTGCGCCCTTGGTGAATGCACGACGCGCTATTTTTATACAAAATCAGCCAAAAACTTTAATTGTTGCAAAATAAAAAATAATAATATTAATAACGAATAAACATCATGAAATTAATTTTGGTTCATCTGATTTTTAACAATTGGAGAATATTGCAAAAGTGGGAATCATGGAAACATAGAGAGAAAAAAAACCTAATTTTGCCTTTAGTAGTATTGAACTAATAATATGTACACGGCTATTCTTATTATCGTTAATCATAATGTCCATAAACACACTTCGGAAAAAAATACTATATAAAGAGGTATAAATTCCAATTTGAATTGATGTTTTTTTTATTATTCATTACAATATAGTTTTTTACAACTACAAAATTATAACAACAATATACAAATTTTAATTAACAACAAACAATGAGATTCTCCTACATTTTAGCTTCTGGTTTATTTGCTTTATCCACACAAGCTGCAGCTATTCAACCTGAAGAAGTTGAAAAAAGAGCTGCTGTTGGTGTTGCTGCTCATATTGCTACTGATATCTTACATTTAGTTGGTTTAGCCGTAGGTGTTGATGTTAATATTAGATTCAAGAGAGAAGATGTTGAAAAAAGAGCTGATGAAGAAGTTGTTAATGCTTTAGCTGCTGATATTGTCAAATTATCTGGACTTGAATCAGCTTCTGATGCAACTAATGCTTTAGCTGTTGACATCTTACGTTTGTCCGGCCTTGATGCTACTACTGCTGCAGCTGAAAAAAGAGAAGAAATCTCTGTAGCAAAGAGAGGTCTTGTTAATGTGTCCAGTGCTCTTTGTCTTAATATCTTGCAATTAATTGGTCTTTCAATTGGTGTTAACGTTAATGTTGGTAAAAGAGATACCGTTGATGTCAACTCTGATGAAGTTGTTGATGTTTTGAAATTGATTCAATCTCAATTAACTGCTGAATCTGCTGAAAAATTAAAAAGGAGAGGTATTGATATTAGTCAATTAGCTCAAGATCTTCCAATTATTGCTTCTGGTGTTATCACTGCCGTTGATGCTATTGCTGACGGTGCTCTTGCCGCTTTGGTTTAAATCTGAATTGATTTGATCATTTAGAAAAACATTTGAATTTATATTTCCATTTTATGTTTATCGGTTTTTTTTTTCTTATCCCACGGTTCTGGGTCTTCTTTTCGTTCGTGGATATAATGTCTCCACTGATTAAATAATTAACTGAAGTTTCCATATAACATTTCAATACGTTTTTTATATATGTATATTCTTAGATAAATACAAAAAGTTATTTTAGAACATCAGAAAACACATGTGACTCTACACTTTACTCTTTTACAACAATTTTTATGTACTTTTCTATTGTTTTTATTTGAAAAGAAAATAAATCTATAAATTACACAGGTATTAGATCATCAATCATCATTTAGGATCATCTCCTGCTTCTTCAACAGGTGGAGGGGTATATTTAGTTCTTGATCCACCAGTGTGCCAAATCTTACTTAAAAAATCATACATTCTGGTTGATTCATCGTCAAATTCAAAATAATGTCCAATATCAAAATCTTTATCTGGAGAATAACTTTCAATTTGATCATAAGCGCAATAATAATATCCAAAACAAATAGAATTTTTAACCCATCCTTTCTGTGGTCCCCATTCAGTTATAAACTGATAACGTTCTTCATCATTTGGCAATTTTTCATTAATTTCATCAATATCTTTCTTTCTTTGTTTCCAAGATTTAATAATTTCCAATTCTGATGTTGGATCAGGTGGACTTCCGGGTTCTCTAAGTTTTGGTAAATCAGGTGGAATCACGGCTGATCTTATTTTCAATGGAGAATTAAATAAACTTAATAATTCTTTTTGTTCAAATACTGAAAATGGAAATTTAACTCGATCTCTATAATATCCATTTTTTTTACAATAACTAAATCCAGAATTTATCCATAATAATTTCCCTTCTTCATTGATATGACCAGGATGAGTTGAACAAAGTTCATTGCTTTGACTATTTGGATAATATTTCCTTTTTTCATCTGTTGTTCTTTCACCTACTGAAGCTGCTGAATATTCATTAAATTCATAATTTTCATCAGCTGCACAAGATAATGATGACCAAAATAAATCTTTATCTCCCCAAACACTACTATTAATAGGTTCTGTCCAAAGACACAATGGGAACATTAGTAATAGTCCCAAATAATGCTGTTTTTTATTATATGCAACAACACCAGCTTCTTGATGATGTCTCCATCCAGTCATATATCTATTACCTAATGTTTTCTCTGTTATTCTGGGAATATCAAATAACGTCTCAATTGAAATTTCATTACTTGGAAATAAAGTTGTGAAAAAATTAGTTTCAATATAATCATTATGATCTCTTAATGAACGATCTTTGAAGAAATAAGTGCCTGATTTTTTGTATTGCTTAGAATTGAAAAATTCTTCAGGTGGAACTAATGGAACAACATCTGCATCAAGCAATATTAATTCTTCGAAACTTGTAAATAACATAGCTAATATTTTATTTGAATACCCCGTAAATGACCATTTATATCCTTTCGATACACAATTAATAATATTAACGAATGTTAAATCTTGTTTAGGAAATTCTGATCCATATTCTTTATATTGTTCCAATAATTGTAACTCTGGCATAAAATTCTTATGTTCTTGTGTAATTGAAGGATGTAGTAATTCTTCAGGTGTGGCTATTGCTGCATCTTCAATAGCTGTCATTGCTTTCTTGCTAATATCATTTTTATAAAGAATTTGAATTGGAAGTTTATTATTCAAAGCTCGAAGAACTTTAATTAATCTAGAAACATCTTTTGAATGTCTCGTTGATACGGAAATCACAATCCCACGTCCTTTAACATTCTTATTAAGGAAATCAATCGGATTCTCTGTTAAATCGTCTTTCCTTTCAATTATATTACTATTATCATCATATACTGGCCATCCATAATCTTCAATTTCTCCAGCTTTTCTAAATCTAGGTGATACTTCATTCATAAATGGGAAAATTCTCTTTGTAAAATCTTTATATAATGTATTTAATTGATCATTAAGTTTATTTTCTTTCCCAATAAAACATTTACCATATAAACGTATTAAAGTAGTTGTATCTGCCATTTTTTGTAAGATTTCTTTTGATTTTCGTACACTTTCTTTAAATCTTTTAGATATTGTTATATTCATCAGTCTATCTAATTCGAATTTTCTATTAGGGAAAGATTTTTCAAATTTCTTTCGTATTTCATCAATTCTATCTTTGAAAAATTCATCTTTTTTATCTGATGATTTATCATATCTTTCATCTCTATGATTCCAGGTACGAAATCTCCAATCAGGATTAAATTTATTCCATTGATTAAATATAATTTCACATTTTTCATTAATTGGTAATTGTTTAATTTTATCAAGATCGGTAAATTCTTTAGTGAAATTGTTATATCCACTAAATAAATAATTGGAATAATGAATATCTTGTTTAATTCTTAAATTATCTTGCTTAAGACTTTCAAGATCAAATTTTTCAGTATCAAATAATAAATCTCGAATTTGTACTAGATCTACTAATTGTAAAGAAAAGTACCCCACTATTAGTAAAGTAATGAAAAATATACTCAATAAACATTTTTTCAACGTCAACCTCATAATGGTAATACTGGTTCAAGTACAGTGGAAGATATTCAGATCTAACAAGTGTGATCTTTTTCTTTTTCTTCTTCTTCTTCTTCTTGATGTTATATATATATATATAAATAAATAAAAAAGATGGCGTTGAAAATTGAATGTTGATCAAAGGAAAGGATGGAAAAAACTCGGCTTAAGCTAAAAATAATTAAAACAAAAAAGCAAAGAAAAATCTAAAATGAAAAATCCACGTAACCAATATGTTTAGGTGTTGGTGTTGAATTAAGCCTTGTTTCTAGGTACCACGTGATCTAGTAATTAAAAGTTGAAATTGATTATCCATCTATGGTAAAATACACACTCGAAGTTATTTTAACATTCTGCAAAAAAAAAATAAAACAAATCAGGTTGAGTATTATTTTCTATGACTTTAAATTCAGGGTCAATGAAATTGTTAAACAAAATCAAAAAAAAAAATTCTGTTTGTTCGTTGGTTGATATCTCCGATGATGTAAGGTCCGGAAAATTGGAATTTTATTCCTTCACCGGAATTATCTTTTTTTTTTTTTTTCATTCCTACTCCCTGAAATAAACCTTATTTTCATATGATTTATCCGATCAATTATCAACAAGATACTACTACTTGTCATATACCATGTCAATTAAAATGCAAATCCAGGGGTTGAAATAATTATGACACAAGTGTTAAAGTGATACATAAAACGACACAAAAATGACAAGCCTATAGGCAAGAATCAAGCAACGAAATTCATTTATGATTACCAATTTGAATGTTATAATGACAAACCAGGAGGTGATTGCAATCAAATAGACTATTACACAATATTAGACACATCGTTATGCTGGACCATATAGCGTTTCATACAACTGGATTATTAAATGGGGAATTTATATTATTACTATATAGTTGTGTATGTTGTTCCCTGTTTAACGAGCTTTACCTTCACCAGCTTTAATGTAAAGAATATCACCATCTTCAACAAAGTAATCTTTACCCTTTTGTAACAATTTACCAGCAGCCTTAACACTGTTTTCATCACCATATTCAATCAAATCATCATATTTCATAACTTGAGCCAAGATAAAGGTTCTTTCTAAATCTGTATGAATAGTACCAGCAGCTTGTGGAGCAGTGTACCATTTTCTAATAGTCCATTCTCTAACTTCATCTGGACCACCAGTGAAGAAAGAAATCAAGTCCAATTTTTGTCTCATGGCAACAATGATCTTTGGCAAAGCAGAAATAGCACCAACTTCTTTACAGTAAGCATCTCTTTCTTCATCATTTTCCATGTTGGCTAATTTTTCTTCAAAAGAAACAGAAAGTGGAACAATTAAATCACCTGGAGAGTTGGTGTCAACCCATTCCTTGATTTTCATCAACCACTTGTTCTTCTTTCTAATGTAATCCTTTTCTGACAAGTTAAGTAAGTAAATACATGGTTTAGCAGTCAACAATAACATTTGGTTAATAATGTCAACTTCTTTAGAGGTCCAGGTTTGGTTGGCAATTCTTTTACCATCTTCCAACATTTGGATGATTTTCTTAACAAATTCAGCTTCTTCTTTCTTTTGTTTAACTTCTAAAGATTGACCACCTCTCTTGGCAATTTTTTCAACACTTTCCAAATAAGTGTTGGCAAATTCAATATCTTTCAATCTCAATTCATCCTTAATAATATCCAAATCAGCAATTGGGTTAACTTCATCATTAATATGGATAATATCAGCATCATCGAAACATCTAACCATTTGGAAAATAGAATCAACAGCTCTAATGTTAGACAAGAAATTGTTACCTAAACCTTCACCAGCGTGAGCACCTTTAGTTAAACCAGCAATATCATAAACAGTCAAGAAGGCTGGAACTTCACTCTTTGGTTTGTACAATTCACATAATTTGTCAAATCTTGGGGAAGGAACAATAACTCTAGCTTCTTCTGGATCAATGGTAGCGAAAGGATAATTGGCTGGGTTACCTAATGGACATCTGGTAACAGCTTGGAAAAAAGTTGATTTACCAACATTTGCCAAACCAACAATACCAGATTTCAAGTTATTACCTGGTCTACCTAACAAAACTGGTTTTTCGACAACTCCCTTCTTTTTTGGTGCCATGATTTATTCTATAAATTGATTTAAATAAAAATAGAAATCTATTGATGAATATAAGAAGAAAGTGAAAATCTTTTTCATTTCGCAGAGAACACTAAAATTTTTTTTTTTTTCTATTGCTGTTCGCCGTGGTGGTGCAAGGATTGGTAAGAAGATTTTTTTTTGAAACACTCACACGAATGATTTAACCAAGTAGGAGATTGAAGAGAAAATTTTTTTTGGGTTCATTTCTTACAACCAAAAAAAAAACCAACCATTTAACAAGTCACGTTATCAGACAACCACAACCACAATCACTACCATTACAATGTTTAGAAACATATCACAATTAACTTCAAAAAGATTGAGTCCAACAATAAAGACCAGATCATTTACTATATCAAGTATCATACGTGAAGAAGTCAAAGCAGAAACTAGTAAAGTTGTTCCAAAATCTTCATGTCCAGCAGGTACTGTTTTAAATTTGAAAGTCTTCAAAAAAGGTGATGAACCTGTAGCCAAAGAAGATTCAGAATATCCAGATTGGTTATGGGATATGCTTGATCATAAGAAAACTATGGATACCCTTCAAAGTGAAGATTTCCTTAGATGGAGAAAATTACAATTGAGTAAAGACAATAGAGCTAAAATTAAAAATAACAATTTCTTGAGTAAATTATAGACAACCTGTTCATAATCTTTGTTCATTTCTTGTATATACATATATAATCCAATTTTATTTATATTAACGAACGATTTTTTTTAAAAAAACTGTTTTATATTCTATCTTTTTGGAGTAATAAAAACGTATTTGAAAGAAAAAAAAAAGTACTTGTAGATCTATAGTATACAGAAAAGAAAAAGGGCAAACTAAATATAAATTAACGAAATATCTCTTATTCAATTGGAACGATTTGATGTTCATCATTGAAAGATGCTGGAGCAATAGAGATAGTGTTATCTTCCAAGTCAAAGACTGCATAAACACTTCTCATGAAATTATCACCCAAGATTGAACTGGAACCTGGCAACATACCAAAAACACATTGTTGAACACCTTTTGAATTAGTACCAACAGAGATGACAAATTCAGATGTTGGAACTTGAATATATTGTTCATTATTGAAATTGAATTCCAAATAATTACCATCATTACCAACCCAACATGGCATTTCATAAGCTTTACCTTGTTCGTTATAAGTAACATTACCAAAAAGACTGACAATAGCTTCAACTTGTTCTCTTGGCAAGTAACTATAAGTAGTACCTGAATCTAATAATGCTGGTTTACTACCGAGATCAACACCACCATTGAATGAATCAGTACCATTGTAAATAGCAGCACCAACTTTTGGTGGATGAGTTCCATTAACTGTTGGGGCATCATAAGCACCAGTGTAATTGTTCAAAGATGAAACAACAGCAGTCAATGGAATTTGGGAATAGACATATTTGCCATTAGATTGAACGATATCAATAGCTTTCAATTCACCAGTATATTTAGCATGATCAATACCTCCAAATAAAATATAGCCTTGAGTAGCATGACGAGAATCCAAATATAATGAATAGGCAACTTTAGCAATCAAGTTTTGTTCCTTCATGGCAAATGGTAAGTTGACATATTTAGGTTTAACGGCCTCCAATTCAGGATAACCAACACCTAAAACACCAATTTTAGAAGAAGTGTTATTGATAACTGCAAAGTTGGCATTTTCTAAAGAGAAACCAGGAGCAAAAGTAATATTATCTTGACCCATAGTACCAGTAGCTTTATCACCATCAAAATAACTGATTGAATATTCAGTTTCATTATCATGCCATGATGAAGATTTCAGATAATCAAAAGTACCATACTTAGAACAATCAACGGAACCACCATTAGATTTACATTGAGAGTTTTCATGAGAAATAAACCACAAATCAGATGATCCAGTATCAATCATAACTTGAACTTCTTGTTCTGGAGTACCAACTTTCAAAGTAGCATAATATAAAGTTTGAGCATTATCCAAGGTAAGGAAAAATGCACCGGTTTCTCTTTGAACTGGAGTAGAAGATTCACTAGATGGAGCAGATTCAGATGATGAAGCAGATTCAGATTCTTTTTCAGAAGAAGTAGCAGAAGAACTAGCTTTAGCGGAAGAAGTGGCTTCAGCGGCGGAAGAAGATTGTTCAGTAGTTGGAACAGAAGTGGATGAAGAAGAAGTTGCGGCAGCAGCAGATGATGATTCCTTTTTAGAAGAAGCAGCTACTGAAGATGAAGTGACGACAGAAGAAGTTGATGAAGAAGTAGTTTGAACGGTACTGGAAACAGAAGTAGCAGCAACCGACTCACTAGTAGCTGTTGGAGTGGCAGAACTGAGTAAACCAAGGATTCTCCAAAATTCAGTTGGGATAGCAGTTAAACCAAGTGGTAAATTGCCTGGGAATCCACCAGTAACAGTAGTACCAGCAGTAATAGTAGTTGCTGATGGAGTAGTAGTTGGGCTTTGACCAGTAGTAGAAGGAGATTTTTGTTCACCGGAAGCCAATGATGAGGAAGAAGACGAAGTATCAACTTGATCTTTATTAGATACTGGTAAAGTTGATTGTGATTGAGCTGGTACACCAAGAGTTGTAGGAACACCATTGTTGTAAACAATTGTTTGTGTGGTACCTTCATAAGAATAACCATAAGAGGCTTCAAATTTCCAACTTGATCCTTTATCATCACTTGAACTTTCATATTTACTATTACTAGTAAAAACACCATTACCGAATATAGGTTGGATCATATTGTTAATATTTTCTACATCTTGTTGAAAACTTTTTGAGACACCTTCAACAAGGTCAAAAATTGGAACTCTGTTTGGGAAATTTGAACTTCCAACACCAGTTTGAATTTTATCAACAGGTAAAACAATAAACCCATCACCAATTACAGCCAATGCTGTTGATGACAAAAGTAATAATTCCAATAATACTTTCTGCATTTCTAGTCTGTTTTGCTCGTTGGAGATATTAAATTAATTGGGACTATTAAAACAAAACTCTATTCGATAAAAAAAAAATAAAGAAAGGAATGATTGTAATTATAATGAATCAAGTGTACTTCCCAATTCAAAAAAAAAAAAAATTCAATATCGTCGAATCTAACAAAAGAACAAAAAGTCATTCAGCAGGATGGTAACAACTGGGAGTATAGGAAATGAAAGATCATTTATACTTGGGCATTAATTGGTGAAAGTCAGATCGTGCATATAGCCATGAAAAAAAAAACAATGCAGGTATGAAATTTTTATTGATGTTTGAAACCAAAATGTCAAAATATTGCACAATTTAGAAAACGCTAACCAAAACATTTCCTATTGTATTTTTACTGTTTATATACCTGAATTACACGTACAAAATTACACGACCCACAACTGCAAAAAAACAATTCCTTTTTTTTTTTCTTGGTAAATTGTTTATTTTTGGAACAATCCCAACCAAAAAAAAGGGGGCAGCAAAAGAAAGAAAGAAAATAAAAATTGACGCAAATGCACGCTTTTGTTCCCAGTACACATTTTCAGGTACAACATTCATTAATCTAGATATACACACAACCAGAACTTTTCATAAAGTTTCAGAATAAAGTTGACTTTTACTTAAAGTAGTTAAAAGCAAAAAGAAAAGATGGGGGTTGATCAAGAATAAAAAGAGACTAGACCCACCCTTAACAACTAAGTTAATCCTTAAGATTGAAAATCTCATTGCGCCAATCAATTAATATTGAAATTCTTATTCTACTTTGGTATAAAAATACACAAGTAAAACAATGTCATTAAACAAAAGGAAAAAGAAAAAAACTTCCACAATTGCAACTTAAATTCAATTCATGTCGCTTACTGTTCTTCAGTTTTTCACGAACGAATGAAAGAATCAAAGACATGTATTATATTGCCTTGAATACTTTCAACTCTCATTGATTCATTTTTAAACATTCTATTAATATTTCTTTCTAAAAATAGAAACATTCAATTTGAAAAATTGATGGTCATCATGATATATTGCAAAGAAATACTAACTGGTATTGTAATACTCTTTCTTATTATTTCATTGGTGTAAAAAGATCAATCGGTTTAAAAATCGCGAAAAAGTTTTAATTTTGAGTATCAGTATCAATGATCTCATCAGTTTTCTTTATTGTCCAACTTTTTCTAATATATATATATGACTTAATTAAGTAGTATGATCTTCTATATAGAATAAATTACTTATTCTAGTTAAAGAAGACGATTTTCTGGAAACCCTAGAAATGTTTCATATGATTATTGCAAATGTAAAACTCAATCACGCAGCTATTGAAGGGATTAACTGTACAGAGGGCTACACCAAAATTGACGTCAAGTTGCGCCTCTTAAAACATGATTCGTATTTTTTTGTGTCCCATTTGCTTCCCTACAATACGATTATTTTATTAGTCAACGTCATATTAAAATTAAAATGAGAATAGATCAATTCTTATTAAATATACAATGTCTATACTGATTAAAACGATAACAATGATCGATGCAATGGGGGCGAAAGTGATTGATGATAAATGAGCCACTATTTTTTTTTCTTTCTTTGAATCTACCAAGGATTTGCTTCAAAATCTTCAACACCACCAGTATCTCCCCAATTTTTATGAAGTAATGAGTTTGGCATTTGTACTTGTTTGAAAATTTCGTCACCTTTAAAACCATCTTTTTCTGTTGTTGGCGAATCAACTTTGAAACCCAAAATTCCATCAGTTGACAAAGACTCTTTTTCTTCTCTTCCATGTTCATTTGCTTCTCCATTTTCTTCTCTATCATCATCATAATCTGCTTCTCCTTCTTCGTCTCCTTCTCCTTCTTTTGCATAATTATAAGAATCATCCCTCCATGAATTATTCTCAGCTTGAATTTCATCAATCTCATCAATAATGGCAATTGGTAATGTTGGCTGATATTTTTTGTTCCTAAGGATTCTTACACCACCCAAACCAGCACCATAATTATTAATCAATTCCGTCAAATTTGGTAATGCCACTTCAAAGATAAAGTTTGGATTCAAATAAATGTATTCTTCTTTTGACAAGAATGTTGTTTGCGTCATGTAATGCAAGTATAATCGTTTGATTTGATTAGGTCCTTGCTCATTCATCAATGCTTTGATAACATTAATTAATTTTTTTGGCAATTTATCTTCGTTGACCTCGTATTTGTACAATTTATTGGCCACCTTGACAAGTTGATAATAGTTTAAACAGTCAAATTGATTAATGGTATTTATCAAACTTTCTTCATCGTTTAATGATGACATACATTGCAACCATTGCAATAACTCAATAACCGGTTGTAATTGATATTTCCCCACATGATATAATGAATGATAATAAAATTGGAGGTAATGGGGATTTTTATGGTACTGTGGATCACTATCTTCATTCAAAACATAATGCAACTTGACATCTCCAGCTTTAATGAGCTTGCTTAAGCCACCAATGGTCTCTGGCTTATACACCTTCATATTATGTGAACGCAACCAGTCTTCTATAGCGGATATATTAAGACGGATTTGAATGGCTTTTGAACGAGTGCAATATTTGGATTGACTAATTATACGGTTGAAAATAGTACAATTTATGTAATAGAAAACTTGTGAATATGTTTCCAGACGAAGTAAATTGTCGACGTTATGGATCTTCAAGACATAGTCTAATGCACCTAAAACTTGCAAATATTTGATTGGTGATGGTTTCATCAATTCATTTTGCGATGGTGGATACAAGGTATTTAAAATATCATCATATGTGTTTGGATGTGATTTATTCTTTTTGAACAAATTCCAATCTTTTGCATACAACACGTTAGAGACATCAACCAAGTTTGTAAAATTGATAATACAGTCATCCACAAGTAAATTCAATCTTGAATTTATGGAGAATGACAAGGTTGCTATCAATGATTGCACTAAACTTATTATTTCTTGTAAAAATCTTGGGTATTTGGAATAGATCTCATTTTTACCAAAATAGAAATGCAAAAATTGTAATGAAGAAAGCCAATAACTTAGTAAAACAATATCACCAGCACCATGAGCATTTGCAGGATTCCCATCATCCTGAATAGCCATGTTAAATGCACCTGATTTTGTATTTGTAACAGTTCTCAATCTGGCAGTAAAACAATCAAATAAAAAGTCACTTAGTTCACTTGACTCAACTTTCAATGCAGAATATCTAATCAATTGGAAAACAATTGTAGCTGGTAGTTTGGTGTTATGTTGGTATGTCGTCTGAGATCTTAAATTAAAAATATAATTCAACAAAGAAGGAATATCGCTGTCGGTGAATTTAATATACTGTTCTGGTAATAATTTGTCGTATTCAAATTCAGGAGTTTGTTTGAGTTCAATATTCTGTGATAAAGTATATTCGTCATCTTCTTCATGGACTTGTTCTTCCTGTTCGTCTTCTTCATATTTAGATCCCGATGGGGAGCTAGTTAAAGTTTGCATTTTAAGTTTTCTGGCGAAATCGTCTTCAAATTCATCTTGGGTGGGGGTAAATGCATCAGCTCCAAAAACTTCTTCATCATCACCATCCAATTTTGGTTTCAATAAGTTGTGAGATTTGAAATAGTCATACATCTCAGTGTGTTCTGGATAAACCAATGAAATTGCATTTTTTCCATCATCATTAGGAGACAAATATGGATCTGCTTGATGACTTATTAACAATTTCACCATTTCCAATTGGTTAAGATGAACTGCCCACATGATTGGGGTATACTTGATGATAGAATCCGGAAGGTCTGGATCAGCATTGTGATTATTCAACAATGATTGAACTATATCTGAATTATTAAAACAGACAGCATAGATCAAAGCAGTTGCACCATTCGAGTCCAGTGGGAACAATTGATCAACCAATTCCGGGTGTGATCTAGTAATACTTTCTAATGTGACAGCATCACCATCGCAAGATGCCATTAGTAATTGTATGATCATTTTATTGGCTGTATTGCTTTCATCTCCTGAAACTAGGTTTGATTCTATCAATTGTAATGCTTTTTTAGATGTGATTATTTTACTCAATAGAGGGTCTGACAAATTTAAAATATCAGGAACTTGACTTGAAAAACCACTTCCTCCTACTTTCAGCAAACCTGAAAGAGATGATGTAGTGGCAGTTGTCCATGCATCCATTTGTAAATTGATGAATATATGAGTGTTACTCCTGTGGTATGATTGTGAAGGAAAGGGGAATGGTTATGTACAACTCACACAGATCCACTTGTTTAAATATTTGGTTGCCTTTTGATCGAAGTTGTAAGTTTTTAGTTTTTTTTTTGAGTTTGCTACACGAATACTTTTTTTACCACCACCAAGGGAACAGAAATAGGAGGAGGAGGTGCGAAATGTCGTGGATGATATAATGTCGTTAACATGCGACATTTGGATATTCGGAAGAATACACGCACAGGTAGGAAGATAATTATTCTAATGCAGGGAAATTACAAATTTTAGACTTGAACTACACCATAGACTGATAGTGTGTGAGTGTGTGAGTGAAAAAAAAAAAAAAGAAATTCATCATAGATTCTCAAACACCACCTAACACATAATAAAGAAAAATTTCATATCCTTTCAAGAGAATTAAGAATAACACCAAGTTGATAAACTAACTAAGAAAAAAAAAAGCAAACAATAAAAAAATTAAAGGGATACAACGGATAGATTTATTGATCGTATTCTTCAACTACAACTTCAACTACAACTTCAACTATAACTTCAACTACAACTGCAACAACAACTACAACTACAACAGCCAATACTACGATCACTTGTACTTTTATTTTATTTTATTTTTCCTTGTTTACGTCGATCGCTAATTCCACCCTCATCCTCACATGTTAATGATGTCTAAATTAGTAAGAAGAACTTTACTTCCAGCAATACTCCTTTCTACAATTCTCTTTTTCCTTATTGTTGAAACTTCAAAACAACCCAATGATTCATTATATGATGCAAGTTCTCAAATATTCGATTCAATAAGTCATTTCACATTCGCATCAGACAACACCAACCAAGGTCAACCTCTTCTAGCTGAAAAAGTTAAATCAGATACTGATAAATCCACTGAAGAGAAAGAGAAAGAGAAAGAAAAGGAAAAGGAAAAGGGAAAAGAAGAAGAAAATGCTTTAGATCCATGTACTGTTTATAATCCAAGAAGTCAAGGGTTTATTGATTTAAGAGAATTATCTTCTTTATCTAATGAAGGTAAAGCTTTACCATGGATTGCTAAAGGTTATGATAGTGGTAAAAATTATACTTTGGGAATTTGTTCTAATCCATTTAAAAAACAACATGATGAAGTACATGAAATTCAAGATAAAGTTAATGCAAGCTTGATTGGAGGTTATTATATTGATTCAAAAACTAATAAATATGTATCAATTGGTCAATATGCAACTACTCCTGTGTTTAGAGGTAGAAAATTAACTTTAACTTATGAAAATGGTTCCTATTGTGATGCTGTTGATAGTATTACAAATCAAAGATTGAGAAAATCAACAATATTGACATTTACTTGTGATCGTGAAATGAGTGCTAGAGCTCTGGTTTCTTTTATTGGACAAGCAAATGAATGTACTTATTTTTTCGAGGTTAGATCTCATCATGCATGTCCAACAGCTCCCAAATCAAATAATTTAGCTGCTGTTTGGATTTTCGTACTTATATTTTTGGCTGCTATTTTTGTTTATTTCTCTGGTGGTGTTTTATATAGACAAATGAAAAGGGCATCAAATGACAATAGAAGTAAGATATAGATATTCCTTGCATAGAATCAAAGAACCAAATAAATAATCATTATTAACAACAAAATATTAATCAACAAAGAGGGATAAAAAAAAAAAAAGATAAAACATGATTTTATATTTTATAGTTTATCAACAAATTTTTTTTCTCTTTTTTAGTACTTACAACTAGTATACACTATTAATGACAACATTTCCAAAATTGTCTGTTTCAGTTCTTGTTTCAACTTTAGCAACAATCTTACCTCCAGTAGCTGCTAATCTAATAGAAGCACCAACTTTACCACCCCAAGCATCCTTACCTAATAATTTCAATGTATGTGAAGTGCTATCACTTGGAACATAATCAGAACCATCCAAAGGCAACATATTCAAAACATTTCTCAATTTGGTAACAGCATTCTCTATAGTTTCAACATTACTAATGTTAACAACACCAGATTCCACATTAGACAATTGATCAAAGACAGCAGTGAAATTGGAGTTGTATAATGGAATGATAAAGTCTCCAGCCAATAATTCCAAATCATCAATTTGGTACTCATCAGACCAACCATCATCAGTTGGGTCAACATTACCATCATCATCCAAATCTTTATTAGTATAAGCAACAGTGTTGCCAAACGCCGAGAGCAATTCTTCGTCGTTTATACTTGGTGTAGAAAATGCAACATATACAATACCAGTTTGGTCTGGTTTTAATTCACCCAATGGAATAATGAAATCTTCTTGATATAATTCATTATCTGGTTGAGCAATAACGGAAATATCTTCCAAAACAGTATGTGGTAAAGTATTGTTGATATTGTATTGTAAGACCAATTTTTGAGATTCAACAAACAAATGTTTAACAACACTGACAACAATTTCATTTTCTTTATCAGTCAAGTAAACTGGATTAGCAGTAGATTTAGTCAATTTACCAAATGCCTCAAATTCAGCAATAGCAGACAATTCTTGAGCATACTGCTGTTGTCTCAACAAGTCATTGGCAACATTGTCAGCACTAGATTCACCACCAGTCTTACCCTTCTTCTCTTCAGCATCGGATACATCGTTACTGTCTGTAGTAGAGCTTTCCAATTTGTTAATCTTTCTGTTGTAATCTATGGATTTCAATTCTTCGTTAGAAATAACTGGAACTTCATCAATATCAAATTTAGCACTAAAGTTTTCTTCATTGTTCAAATAATGAATTAATTTACTTTCCAAAGCATTTAAGTCATATCTTGAGTCACTGACAATCAAATTCTTTTTACCATTGTTGATGAAGTTCAAAGAAATAGCAGCTCTATCTCTAACTTCATCATCAACATCGTTCAAGCATCTACCCAACAAGATGACAATATTCTTAGAAACATCGCCACCGCATACAGCAGCAAATTTAGCCAATGCAATAACAGCAGAGGATCTGACAATGGAGTTTTCCAAAACCAATCTGTTGTAAATGTGTCTAATGTAATATGATGGGTTGGAAGTATGTGGACCTTCGTCACCTAACAAGTGCAAGATACGTACTGATAATTCAGTAAATTCACAATCTTCAATGAATTCACACAAATTCATTAAGATCAATTGTTTAGCACTAGCATCTGGTAAAAATTTGATTAAATCAAACAAAGCATCAACGATACTGCTCTTCAACTCTAATGAGCCATCATCTCTCAACAAGTCAGTCAAGAAAGAAACCAATTTCTTGTGTTTGGCAGGGAATTTCAAAGCCAAGTTTTCAATAGCTTCGATAATGACAATCTTGAAATCTTCGGTGATTTCATCCATCAAGGAAGTCATCTTGGAAATTAATCTATCGACACTTTCACCACCGGCAGATCCAGTATCGACAGTACCAGCACCCATGGTCTTCAACAAAGTGGTAATGGCCAATGTTGAAATAGATCTGTTACTATCATTAATCAATCCTTCCAATTCCAAATTGACAACAATAATCTTTTCTGGGTGTTTAATGGAAACCTTGTTAATTAATCTAATGGCAGCAAATCTGGTTGCAGTTCTTGGGACACTTAATAATTTTTGTAAAGTAGTGACAATTTGCATAAATTGATCATCTTTAATCAAATGTTGCAAGTTAATTAAAGTCTTACAGGCTTCAATTTCAACCATATCTGACTTGTGTTTCAAGAATCCAGCCAAAATTGGGTACAAGTGGTTGATCAATGATTCATCGTCATTCAAAATCTTGTTGATATATCTAATCAATTGAATAATGGATAAGGAGTTTTTCAATGAAGACCCTTCAGACAAAGAAGTAATCAACTTCATCAATGCCATTTTGTCGTGATTTCTTAATTGATAAATCAAACCCAATGCATGGTATTGATACATGTAACTAGTAGAAGGTAAATTGGAGGTTGAAGTACCATAATATTCATGTAATTGGAATTGGTTTGGTGGGAATTGTTTATAAGATTGGATGGTTTCCAAAGTTTCGTTGGTAAATCTTTTAACAACTTCTTTGGCGTGTGGTAACAAGTTATAAGAAGAAATCAAGGCAGCAGAAGAAACAATTGGATTCTTGTCAACAATAGCATTCTTGAATAATCTTTCAGCTGCATTAACAGTAGTTGGATCTAACACTTTAGATAAGGTTCTAATGGCATTTGGTTTGTAAACTGCATCATTACCTTGGATATCTTTCATGATTGAAGAAGTAACCATTAAAATATCATCAGAAGTTGAGGATAATTCTTTAATTGTCAAATAAACCAATTGTCTCAAAGATTGGTCCTTATGTTGGAACAATTTAGAAATGGAGAAAAACAAAGTAGTTGATTCTTGAGCTGGGAAAGTTTCACCATTATAGATCAATCTTAACAATTTGGCTAATAGTTGTCGACACTTTTTAGCATTAACTGGTGAGGCATTAAATTGTTGAAGACATTCTTGGAAAACGGCCATCTTATCCGGAATACCAGAAGTGCTTGCATAAGCATCCTGTTTCTTATAAGACAGGGTAGACATGGCTTCTCTATTTTCTAAATTTGATCGGTAATGATTTAAAAAATGGTTGTCAAAGTCCAAAGTGCTGATAGATTTTTTTTTTTACTGTTTTTTTCATGGTTCAAGAGAGAGAGAGAGAGAAAGAACGGTGAGATTTCTTTACTTACGTGTTTTGATTTGTTGGTCGTGTGGGTAGTTCAAATAATCTCAAATCCAAGGAATTATTTTTTTTTTCTTTTTTTTTTCATCAAAGGATTTTCATTTGGAGTATTAGATTTTTAAATAGACTATCATTCGGATATACCAACCTTCATACACACACGAACAATGCTTTCCCTTACAAAAGTTATTTCTCAAAGATTCAGCCCAACTACTGTTACTAGAAGTTTATTTAATGCTACACCAAAGATAATAAATCCAATAACAGCTGGCTCATTATACCAACCAATAAGAAGCTTCAAAGTTAGAACTTCCGTAAAGAAATTCTGTAAAGATTGTTACTTGGTTAAAAGAAAAGGTAGAGTATATGTCTACTGTAAAAGTAATGGAAAACATAAGCAAAGACAAGGTTAAGTGATTGGTTCCTTTTATTCATTGTGGTTTTCGATTTATATTCAGAGCTTTAAATTTCCATGTACATATTCCTCAACAATAGATATTAATGAATCAATAATAAATAAATATAAAAAAATCCTAGAAAGTGTGTTTATTTTAATTTTATGTTTGTAAAAAGAAATATGTTTACTCTATTTAAGAATTACACTTGACCGGCTCTTGTAGTTGGAGTTTGGTTTTGTCTTAAACCATATGTTTGGTTATAAGAAGGAATTCGGGGATTTATTGAACGTTGTGAAACTGGATGATGCTGTGGATTTGCCACATTGACTTTAGTAACAGAAGGAGACAGTGATGAGATTATAGCTTCCTGCCATATTCTAGTCAAAGTACCTGATATCTCGGCTTCCTTCTCTTGAAATAATGGAGAAAACTCTTCAAATGAATCAGCAGCAGTATTTCGGCCATTAGCATCTCCCTTTCTGGTTTTTTCCACCTTGAGTTCACTCCCTGAAAGACTCTCCATTCTTTTCAATGATTCTCCTATTGGGTTTAAGTGACGTCTAACATTTAAATATTCACGATTTAATCTTTCAAATTCAGTCCTGGTTTGTACGGTGTTTGGTAAAGTGCCTTGCATCATTGCAAATGCACCATGGCCATTCATTTCCATTCCACCACCAGGAGTCATTGGAGTCATCGGTTGTGAAATTCCTTGTTGCATTTGCATCTGCATCTGCATTTGCATTTGCAATTGTTGCTGTTGCTGTTGTGGTAGTTGTTGGTGTTGTGACAATTGAAGTTGCAGTTGCGATTGAAGTTGTTGCTGTTGCTGCTGCTGCTGCTGTTGTTGTTGATGATTATGAGGTGGAACTTGATTTACGAATTGCAAATCACGCATATTAACTTGACTTTGATTATTGTAACTTTGGGCAAACATCAAATTGTTTAATGACAAGTTGGAAAAATTAGCCATTCGTGCAGCATCCAAGTTTGTCACATCCATAAGTGAACTTTCCCTTTGAAGCCATAATCTTTGTTGAGTTCTAGTTTCAATATTATGACCATATTGCAGATCAGAAGATGACGACGCAGAATGACTACCTTTAAGGAAATCAGAAAAATTATTTGCCCCGTTATTCATGGCATTACCCAAAGGTGACGGAGGTTGACCCTGTTTAGATTTTGGATGTTGGCCATATTGTTGGTCTTGGGCTTGCTTCTTATTCGACATATATTGGTTATTTGTTCTTTGCAAATTATTAAAAATGGTTTGTTCGGGTTGATAAGAGTTATTCTGGTTCACATTCTTATTTGTGGTGACGGGTTCAGCAACATTATTAGGCTCTATAGGATTAGCCAGAAATGAAATACCACTAATTTGACGAGAATTCATTGGTTCATTACGAGGAAGTGGAGGGTAGGCTTCGGTCATCTTGAGATTTGCACCATGAAGATGGTCTATTTTTCTCACTAACCCGGTTGATTGTGACAACAATAAAGAGCCTCCGTATAAGTTATTATTCTGTGAAAAATCATCAGTGGAACTTCTTGCTGATGATACGAGATCTGGACGTGATTCTTGTTGTTGGGTGAGTTCTTGTTGAGTTTGTTCGGATGGCGGGGCTATACTCTCAACTGTATGTCCTTCTTCAACAACTTCAAGCTTATCACTAATTTTAGGAGGTTCCTCAGAAGCTGGAGTGGGTTCTGGTAATATTCTATTTATCTGTTCATACAAACTTGGAATGTTTTGTTCTTGTTGCAGATGTGTTGTAGATATAGTATCTTGACTGTCGAATCTTTCGGGTACAGGTTGATTGTTGTGTTCTTCGGTATCCAGTTGTTCATTGACATCCTCAAAATCGCCATCATCATCATTTAATCGAAGAATCGCTTTCCCTTTACGTGCACTAGATTTTAATCCGATACCTGATGTGAGTCCTAATGCTTTCAAAGATGCATTGGATTTATTGGCTTTCAATGTCGGACTTGAAATTGCTTTAGTAAGGGGTTGGATCCCAGGCACTTTAGTATATGATTTACTACTTCTTTTCAATGGGCCACCTGGACGACTCTTTACTAATGCTTCGGTTGACTTGGAACGATTAAGATGTGGTCGTGTAGTTGAGCCCGTAGATGTTGACAATTTGTTCAATATTTTATTATGTGAAAGTGATCGATTATGACTCTTCAACCGGGTAGGTTGTTTCTTATTAAGTGATGGTGTGCTTGAGTTACGTGGTAAATTACTAGCAGATGCGGGTCTTTGGTTGATGTGCTGTGCCGGACGGATGGCTGAGACGGGTTGGACTGGATTGCTTCTAACTCCTTTCTGACGAGCTGTTTCTTGTTCTGTAGACAGCGGTCTTGAATCGCCAAAATAATCTTGTTTGGATGTGTCACTTTCCGGCATTCTGCTGATAAACTTATGAGAATGATCTTTGAATAACTATACTACTGGAAGTTATTTGATTTATTTTAGTATTTTTTTTTCCTCTCTCTCTGTATTGTAAAAGGAATGATGTAACTTTAATGTGTGTTGGTAATTTTCAGGCTGGTTTTTTGACTTTTTGGTGAGAACTTCAAGCGCAACTTCGTGATGAATAATGGAGGACAATAAAACATTATTATTCCCATTTAGGAAGTCTATGCGGGTAACAAAAACCACAGAAAGTAAATATGCAAAGAAATTTGTGGGAAAGGAAGTTTGAAAATGTGAACAAGAATATATCATCCTAGCAACATTTCCTATCGTCAATATTATCACTTCTGAACTTACCCATATACATACAAGTTGTTTAGATACATATGAGAAAATTCAAAGAACCCAACAATGCCCTGCTGTATATAATGCTATACCTTTTTATGGGTCTACTATTTGTGGTATACTATACATTCCTATTTGGTATATACAGTGTCTTTCGACTTATAGTGAAGCTAATATTGTATTGTGTTTCATCAATTTCCCGCATAACTGTTTAAATTTTAACGTGCTTTAATGACAAAATATAAAGACTTTATTGATTTAAGATATATATATATATAAAAGAAATTTGATACTATTTATTATGGCTGTACCCCTAGAACATCACACTCTTAGTCGTAGGAACTAGTCAACTTGAGGTTGATGATCTGGTTTTTCTTCTCTTACTAGGTGGATGTTCTTTTTCCTGGTATTCCTTCTTGCAAACTTGTTGTCTCTAAGTACTTGATTTTGAAAGTAGAATTTCAGACACATCGATATACTACCATGAGGTATGTAGTGTCAGCTGGTTTACGGTCTTTTTGGATATTCATCCTCCGAATGATCTATTCATGACCGGTATCCCCCAGTTGACTGTTGCTTCACGCGTGCTGAAAACACTCTTCGTCAGTATTTCACCATCAACAGCAGCTGAATGAAATAAATCAAACCATATTTTGATAGATCTATAAACACTGGTTATAGCCCTTGTGATGAACTCTCACCTATATTGATCCGTCTACCAAGTCTAAATTTTTCTTTCGAAACAATTTGTACCAATTACCTCAAACGGTACTTCCATAGACGAGGTTGGAAAATAAAAAAAAAAAATGTAACACAATTAATCAACTTACTTAACACATCCTCTACAGACAATGCATGAACTAGGTGACTTCCCAAGAGAGATTCTTGAAATTTCTTTGGGTTATATGCCCAGTGATACTTTGATAACATTGCTTGATATTCCACAAGTTGAAACTTTAGCTAGAAGATTACTTTACACAACCATTAGAATAGGGGGCAAGTTTTATGATAGAAGACTTCTCGAAGATGACGAAGATGACGACTATGATGAAGAGGACTATGAAGACAGAATCAAAAGCAAATATTTGAGAGTCGGTCATCGACCACAAATTATTGATGGAATTCCTGTATTGAAAAGTGCCATGGAATACTATCATTTGAGAAAGTCAAACCCTAATGTGAGACCATCAAAGTTGATTTTTGATGATGTCATGACTGCCGTTCTGATAGCACATACATCACCAGAGATTTTGGAGAATACTCACATAGAATTGATATTCACTCCTGATTTCAACTTCTCGCTCTTCTGTAGTGAGTACAAGAGGGCACCTTTCACGGTTTCATCACTTGTTAATTTTGATCCTTGTGAAGAGAATCGTGATTTGGATCTTTTTAGAAATGTGACATCATACACTAGTACATCAAAACGTGATTTTAAGATGGATATGAGAGACCTTTTACCTCGTTGGTTTCCTAACCTTAAGGAGTTGAAAATCGAACAACAACTTACACTCGCTCACATTGCTATGTTACCAAAACAAATAACAAGTTTGTCGTTATATATACATCTTGATGGTACTGAATCTAATGGAGCATTAAAGTTAGGATTACCGCAACTGTTAGAAGACTTGAAAATTAAAGTAGTTAATGAAACTTCAAATATGATGCATATTGATATATCTCATCTTCAGCTTAACAGCTTAATTATTGATGGGTGTTCAAAGTTTAGGTATGGTGACGGAGGTTTGAAATGGTTGGTTCCTTCATTGAGAAAATTGTCCTATGATGCAAGTCATTTTATGGCCAAGCCTCTTAAACACATGTGCCCCCAACTACTTGAATTAAATGTGGGAAGTATAAATGGAGAATCTTCGGTTCCTGGAAATTATTTGAACAATTTACCTTCTTCTTTAGTTGCTCTTATGGTTCCGGCAAATGCCTTTAATTATCCTAAAATGGAAACAAAGAAACAAAAGTTTGAGTCAGCAAATCTACCATCTAACTTGAGAAAATTAGAATTAACTGGGCGTCCATATGGAAATGATGGAGCATATATTGATTTTGAAATGAACAAGTTGTGCAACTTAACGACCTTATCCATTATTGATGTTCCAGAAATCAGTATTTGTGGTAGTCTCCCACCTTCTATAACAAGTTTGACTCTTCATCTGGTCAAGTCGTTTGGTTTCAATATGTTGCAGCATTTACATATGTTAAGAGATCTTGAAATAAAGAGAAGTGATAAGTCATCATCAAACTTCAACTATAAGCTACCACAATCATTAACAAGTCTTAAGATTTCATACTGTGATTTAAAGGCAATAAATATAGATGCGCCTAAACTAGAACTGTTGGTAATTGATGGAGAGGAAATTCAATCATTGACAAAATCAAACTTTAGAATTCCAGGTAATCTCAAGAAGTTGCGAGTTTCTAATTCTAAAGTAAGAGAGATCTTGATTGATTTTCCTACAACTTTGAAAGAGTTGGATTTGTCTCAGAATAGTCTCGGGATTTTTGGTAGAGGTAAGAAAGCATCATCTTTTCCAGTAGGATTGGAAATTCTTGATTTATCACACAACAATATTAGTGATGAATGGATCCGAAGACTGAACTTATTGGAATTAAACCATTTGAAATCTTTGTATTTGGGACACAATAGATTGGTTTACTTGGTTCCAGAGTTTTTACCTTCTTCGTTAGTTGCATTAGATGCATCTAATAATGGAGTGATTGCATTTGCGGATTTTGATAATACCCCAAATCTTGAACAATTAGATTTATCATTTACTAAATTATCTGGATTCTTGTTGCAATTAAAAGGAAAAGATAAGGATTTGCCTGAATCTATTAAATTTGTTAGTATTCAAGGTTTTGGATTATCTTATGAAGAAGTTGAGGTTTTCTATAATATTCTTGCTAAGAAACCAAATTTTGAATACTTAAATCTGTATGAAGCACCTATCGATGCGCTGATGGTATTAGGAAAGGGAGCAAAGTTGTCAAAAGTGGGACTCTTGGGTGGACCAGGTGGTTTTATCTCCGTGAATTAATTAGAGGTTGATATTCAATATTACTTTGTGTAGAGTAGTATATCATTTTTGGATATTAGCTTTAATTCCAAAAATTTGTGTGATAATCTATATAAATTGTTTTATCATTGGGAGTCAAAGTATAGTGGTCATACGTACAAGTGATCCTTAGTAGGCAGCAATCATCTATGTCGTATTATTAAGATCAATTTTGATAAATACAACATCAACAATCATCAACTAACAAATTCCTGCATGTAGTCGATATTGCAAATTTGGATGGATTTGGTGTATAATGCCAAGGAAATGAAATGAAAAGATTACAATATTACCATCAATTATAAAAAAAATTACAAGGAAAACGTGCTACAATAAAATGAAATTTGTTCATAATTTTCCAATCACTTTCTTCTTTCTTTTCTTTTCTTTCTTATCAATTAACATATATCATTATGAGTTCAAGTATTCTTTTATTCCCTGATGAAATTTTAGAATGTATTATTGGGTCACTTAATAAACAAGATACAATAAATTTATCATTAGTTCATTCAAGATTTACCAAACTTTGTCAAATTAAATTATTGAAAAGAATTTATATTTATAATGATGATAAATTTTTCAAATTCACGAAAAAATCAAAATATATTGATGAATATTTGAATTTTACAAGTATTGGATTATCTAAATTTGTAAAATTATTGAATTCATCTCAAGGCAATTCAATTAGTTCCAAAATTCAAGAAATTATTGTTGCTAATGATGATATTGCATATTTAGATTATTATGAATTCATGAAAAGAAAGAAACTTCCCGTTAAATATGATCGAATTAAAGAAATGGAAATTAATAAATGGTTTCAAACTCAAAATATTGGTCAAGATGTTGCAATACTGATGGAATTGGGTGATTTGAAAAGAAGATCAGGGTTATTGGCATCAGTAAATAATAAACCTAAGCCAAATGATTATGGTGATCATTTTGTTGCTGTGATAATGATTATTGCTGCTGTTATTGGTGTAATGTATTATTTTGGATATTTTGATGGTTCTTTATTGAATATTCTATTTGGTGTATAGTTACTGTAGTAATAGAAATAAACTTTCACAGTAAGGAAATAAATGGTGGGGGATAATGCATGCATTATGCGGGTGGAAGAAAGGAGTGGGAGGAGGAAGGGGGGCTTTTAAAATCTACCGATTTAAAATAAAAAAACGAACTTTAATCTTCCCGATTAGTAATCCACCATTCGACTCTCTTCTTTTCTCTTCATTTCATTTTTCCATTTGGTTCATCAATCAGTAATGACTAAAGAAGCAAATAGTACTGCAATTAACTCATTCAATAGTAATCATAGCGAGTATGATGTTTTCCGTCCTTCGTTTACTCCAATCTTGGTGAATCCATTTTTAGCACACCTTGGATTAGCCAAAAAGGAACCCGAGGGATATTCATTCGACACTTCAAAAGTAATTGTTGAAATAGCTTCTGGTACTGGTAAATTCACCCAGAATCTTGTTGATAATGGATGGAAAGACAATTTAATTGTTGTTGAACCAAGTAAAGGCATGTTGCTAACTTTCAATGAGAAATTCCCTCAAATTAGGAAACAAATCCTTGCTTCATCTTATCAGATTCCATTGGATGATAATTCAGTAGATGCAGTTATTATAGCACAAGGATTTCATTGGTTTTCGGATCTTGAAAGTTTAAAAGAAATTTACCGAATTTTAAAACCAGAAGGAAAATTGGGATTAATTTGGAATTTTGATTATACTAGTCCATGTCATGATTCTCCAATTGGTAAAACTGAATTTTATAATGCTGGTAGTCAATATTTCCGTGAATTGGAATTCAATGTAGCTAAAAATAACAAAGAAGTATTTGAGCAATTTTTTGATAAACAACCATGGAATAAAGCTGTCACTCAATACATTTATGAATTTGATGTACATGTTCCACAATATAGACATGGCAAATGGAAAGAAGTCTTGAAAAAGAATCCGTATTTTGGAACTAATGAACTTAACTTGTTTACATTTTATGATCAATATATCAATAAGAATGATGTTTGGAAATACTGGGAAACAAGATCTTATATAACTAGTATGACTGATGAAGAAAAAAATAAGGTGAAAGAGCATGTTGCCAAATTGATCTCCGAAAATATCACCAATTCAAGTTTTGTCGACAAAGATAAAGAATTATTGATAAAACCTATGGCTACCCATGCAGTTGTAGTTCAATCAACAAAAGAATAGATTATCTCTTATACATTTGTGTTCGTTAAATAGATATACATTTATGTCATGTTATTGTTTAATATTTTTCGTAATCTAGTTTGCCATTGGATTAAATGTAGTTGGTGCATCAAAAGTAGGGTCCTTTGAAGGGATATAAACAGAAGTTTCTCCTCTACTACTGCCACCATTGTATCCACCACGATGACCACCACGGAATCCACCACGACCACGACCTCTGTAACCACCTCTACCTCTAAATCCACCACGGCCACCTCTTCCTCTGAAACCACCAGAAGCAGCAATTTCAGCACCTGCTTGGCCACCATGTCTACCTCTTCCAAATTGTCTACCTTCACGGAAACCTGGATCCAAATCGATCGTTATATCTTGAGAATCTAAAACAGTTGATTGTAAAAATTTCATAGCATTTAAAGAACCTTGTTCAGTTCTATAGATCACAAAACAGAACCCACAAGGAGTAAGTTTGTTTCTATCTAAACCCATAATAATTCTATCAATTGCTCCACATTTCAGGAATAATTCGTGTATTTGTTCTTCGGTTGTAAAATGAGATAAATTTCCAACATAAACTGTTTTCAGTGTCATTGCTCTTTCGATTTCCCCATAATTATGTCTAGCTTTTCTAATCAAATAAGCTGATGGTTTATCTAGTCTTTCAGCTGAGTTTTGAAAGTTATTCTCTAATGATATCATTTCTTCTTAGTTATGTGATTGAATGGAACGTTTCTATCAGACTATCAAGAAATATTTCCATTTCTCAGTATATTTTTTTTTTTTGTCTCTTTTTTTTTTTGGCTTACAGTTGATGTTCACGCGCAGTCACAAAAGTTTTCTTTTTTTGAAATTGACAACCAACATCGAAAGGAAAGGTTTCCAATTTTTCTTACCTGCTGTTTTTTTTTTTCTCAGCTACGTTACACCTAGTGCTAACAAACAAGAAAGGTGGGTTTTATTTTGACTATTACCTATTAGTATTGTCCCCCCATAAACTACTTAGATCCACATTTAGATTAATATAATGCTTAGTCGATTAGGGTTTGGTACAGGTATAAGATCCATTTATAATGTTCTGGACAATCCATCCTTTGTTTCGGAACCATGGGCCATTTATCCAGCTAAACACAAAAGTAATGGAAAACTAGTATCAGTGTTTATTTTTGACAAATCAAAGTTTGAAGGACAGATTAGTAGGTTATACTCGTCTTCATCTTCACATGCAAAGAACCCAAAAGTTGTCATTAGTGAATGTTATGAACTTATCAAATTTGAAGTTAATCAGTTAAGTAAATTAAAACATCCACAGTTGTTACAAATATTTGAAGTATTAGAAGAAACGAAAACAAAGTTTTTATTTGCCAGTGAACCAGTTACTGACAATTTATTGACTATTAACCCAAAAGAGTTGGACAGTTTATCAATACAAAAAGGGTTGTTGCAAATTGCCAAGGGCTTACAATTTTTGCATAGTTATGGATCAATAATACATTTAAATTTACAACCATCGTCTGTGTTTGTTAATAATCAAGGAGATTGGAAACTCGGTGGATTTAAATTTTTACAAAATCTCAATGAAATATCCCCACTGGAACGTGAAAATTTCTACATTATGAATAATTCATCTGTGGTTCCATTTGCCAATTTGAATTTGAATTTCACTGCCCCAGAGTTGATAGTTGATTCGCATACTAAATTGGATTTTGCTAATGATATATGGTCATTAGGTCAAATGATTTTTTATTTATATAATAATGAGACATTGATAAATTGTTTTGATTCCAATAGTATATCTGATTACAAGCAAGAATTTAGGAAATTTGAACAAAAGTTTTACAACCATAAACCAAGTGAATTGAAATATGTTTTGAAAGATGTGCCTTCCAAGTTGTATCCTATTTTCCCACAATTATTAGCAAGGTATCCACATGATAGACTTACATTAGATCAATTTATGGATTCTGAATTCTTCAATGGAGGTATTATTAAAGCGATGTGGTTTATTGATGAGTTTTCCACTAAATCATTGGATGAAAAATTGGTGTTTTTGAAAGGGTTATTGGACGTTGATCCAAGTACAAATTCAAGTTTAATTGCTGAGTTCCCACCTTCATTCAAATCACTGAAATTACTACCATTATTGATTGATTTGTTGACAAATGAATTAAATGTCTTGACTGATATTCCTGATTCACAAACTGATGAATTGATCTCATATGCATTATCTATTGTATTAAGGATTTCTGAAACCTTGTCCAATTTGACTTTCCAAGATAAGGTTGCTGATGTGTTGTTCAAGGACAATTCCAAGAATAAAAAAGCACCAAATACGTTTACCAAATTGATTAATTGTTCTGTTAGAACCAGATTAACTTTAGTTGAGAATTTGAAAATCATTGAGGAGAAATCTAAAGATAAACAATTTGTGAGTTTTTTCAAGGCTATAATTGATTTAGTATTGACCGTTTCATCAAAGGAAAAAGACAAAGTTGAAACTCAAATCCAGCTTCAAGAGAGTTTTTTGAAATTTGTACCTCATATTGTCGATAAACTTGATTTTCCGTATATTAAAAACACATTGATGCCATTGTTGGCACAAGTTTTCAAGACCACGACTATACTTTCAACCAAATTGGCAACGATAGATACATTCGAGAGCTTGGTAGATAAGAAGATTATTGACAAGATCATTGCTAATGAACAATTGTTCCCAATTATGAAGAATTTGAAAAGTAGGGATAAACGAGTAGTTGGTAAAGTTTTGAGTTTCTTTGCTAAACTTGTAACCAGTGAGCATGTCAATTTGGAATTGGAAGCCACTATTGAGTCGGTAATTCCCCAATGTTATAGTCTTGCATTTGGATGTAATGATTGTAGCAAGCTGGAGTTCAATGCATTTATAAGAATCATCAATTCGATTCAGAAACATTTAGTTGATAAGAAATTGGCAACATTGCCTCAGACAGTATCTTCAAACGGAAGTACAAGTCATGGAAGTTTTGATCATGGTAAACAAACATTTGATTCATTATTGCAAACTCAAACCATTCGTCAATCTACCGATGAAACTTTTGCACCTAAATCAAAAATCATGCAACCAACAAAGAAATCGAATCCAAGTTCTCCAGTTTCTTCCACTGCATCAAAGCATATTTCACCACCACCATCATCATTATCAAAGCCAAATTCAAGTGAACCGATTACATTAAGACCAAGACCTAAAAAGACCACACCCCATACAAACAATTTAAGTTTTGGAGCAACCAATGCCGCCACGAATGCTACTAATAGTAGACTTTTGAATACATTGAATAGTACATTTGACAAGAAGAAGGCTTCACCAGCAGTAGATAATGATGAAGATGAAGATTTTGATGATTTCCAACTGGCAAAATCCATCAAGTTACCAAAAAGAAAACATATTAATTGGGGTACTGAAGTGGATAAAATGAAAACATTACCAAATACACCAATTACTCAAGACGCTCCAGCTACTAAGCCTGTTCCACAAATTCAACCACAACCAGCAGTTAATTACCCACCTGGGTTTAATTCAAATATGGTTTTGTCACCAAAAACATCAACTACAACCACCAGAACGACCACACCAACATCATCAGGTATGGGTCAATCAGCCAGTACTAGCAACACCACAAATCAAGATTTATTAGATTTGCTATAAGTGAGAATTTTATGATATAGTGATTATTTATAAAACAAACAAGAAATAAACGATATGTAAGTTTTAAAAAAAAACCTAACGGTTTCTACACTATCCTATCTCCCTCTTATGCAGTTGAAACCCTTTTTTTAAACGACTGGGGTATTAAATTTTAGTAATGGACCAGAACTCATTGGATAGTTGACATCAGCTGTCAAATGATAATCGATGCAATGATTCGATTTTTTTTTTTATTTTTGTTTTTCTATTTTGCAACACACTGGTTGAGTATCTTAAATGCAAGGTTATCTTTTCTCCCTGAGCTGTAAAAAAAAAAAAAAAAATAAAATAAAATAAAATAAGCAGAACGCGTGTGCGCACGGTGTGGTTTGTGAATTAGTGCAGAACGGAGAAATCTGTTCCCAATTAGGCAAATCGCCGCATCGTACTAAAAATAAAATAGCATGATGTGCATGGAAACGATATACGCACAATGAACAGTAAACTGTGAGAAACGACGGGAACGACCGGGTTTAATACACTGCGTCGTGTGTTAACCCAAAAATGAAAAATCCATTATTCTTTCTAAACGAGACCTTCACAGTGGTATAATGAAGGAACCCGATGGTCGGTATACTGTGCACATAACTTTTCCAATTCGTTCCCATCGTTTGTGATAGATTGAAATTTTTTTCTTTTTGCTTTTCTTTGTAACAGTATTACAGTGCACACACTCACACACACACTGTTTAAACCAAAAAAAAAAAAAACTTAAGATTGATACAGGAGAAGAAGCAAAAGCAGAAGAAGAAGTTTTTTACATTTAATTTAAAAAAAAAAAAAAAAAAAAATAAACATTCAAGTGGAGTGGTGTTACTTTCTTTTAATCATAAACTAGATTTCACTTTCGTTTATTTCATTTGTTCCATTTAAGGAGAGAGAGAGATCTTTGTATATAAATATATAATCAGATTTCTCAGATTTGGATTTGCTATTAATTTTATCTTTGCCCTTTTCTTGCCCACTTATTCCATTCACTATTGCCTGGTCAATCTAATCAACAAAGGGATATCTATACATATATATATATACACTTATACATATTAGTATTAAATCCTACCTTTCCATTCATTCTTAGGTTCATTTATTTATTGAGTTTATCAATCAGCCCTTTTGGTTTATTATTACCATAGTTCATTACAACATATTCTACTACTAAGATCAAATCATGGATATCGTTCTTGAAATTTGTGACTACTTTCTTTTTGATAAAGTCTATAGTAAAGTTTTCCCTAAAAACGGAGCAGCTCATGAATTTGTTAAAAATTCACCAATTATTCAATCATTATCCAATATTCAACTCCCAAAAGCTGAAATTTTAGATTCATTTTCTACAAATTCAACTATCTTATCATCTTCATCAACTTCAAATTTCTCCCTTGCAAATGTAAATCCAGCTAATATCCCAAATTATTTATTAACAAAAATTGCAAATTATCAAGATAAATCAGAAATCTACGGTTTAGCTCCTACTTTTTTGCCTGCTGGTGATTATTTCGATAGTTCATTCTTAGCAAGATCTAATATTTTCAGGGAATTCTTATCCCTTTTCATAGTTACTACTATTTTTGGTTGGGTTTTATATTTCCTTGTTGCTACTTTATCTTATATGTTTGTTTTTGATAGAAATATTTTCAATCATCCAAGATATTTGAAAAATCAAATGTCTTTGGAAATCGGTTTGGCAACTAGAGCCATTCCAGTTATGGTTTTATTAACTTGTCCTTTCTTTATGATGGAATTGCATGGTTTTTCATTCCTTTACTACAATATTGATGAATCTACTGGTGGTTATAAGGCACTTTTATGGCAATTTCCTAAATTTATTTTATTTACTGATTGTGGTATTTATTTCCTTCACAGATGGTTACATTGGCCAAGTGTTTATAAAGCTTTACATAAACCACATCATAAATGGATTGTTTGTACTCCTTTTGCATCCCATGCTTTCCATCCAGTTGATGGTTTTTTCCAATCTTTACCATATCATATCTATCCATTATTTTTCCCATTACATAAAGTTTTATACTTGTTTTTGTTCACTTTTGTCAATTTCTGGACTGTTATGATTCATGATGGTAATTATTGGTCAAATGATCCAGTTGTCAATGGTACTGCTTGTCATACTGTTCATCATTTATATTTCAACTATAACTATGGTCAATTCACCACTTTGTGGGACAGATTAGGTAGATCTTACAGAAGACCAGATGATTCTTTGTTTGTTAGACAACAACCAAAAGAAATTGAAAAGAAAGTTTGGAAGCAACAAACTAAAGAAATGGAAGAAATTAGAGGTGAACTTGAAGGTAAAGTTGATGACAGAGAATATGTCTCTGAAGAATAGACTAATACAACTTGGTTATTTTTTTATATATATATAATCTAAATTATTATTATGGACAGTATGAACTTTTTTTTTCAATTTTTATTCTATATAATTTTTATATTTATGTTTATTTTTTTCTTTTCAATATATTATAGAGACTTGTAATTTACTTCTTTATGATATTCCGTTTCCTTCTTTATTATCTTACATGGTTAGTTTAATCAGGCGTTTGATATGAAAGTAGCCTCGGAATTAGTAAAACAATAAACAAGCGATAACGGTAATAAAATACAATCAAGAAAATAAAACGACGGGTTAAAGGGAGGCTTGTATTGTATTGATTAGGAAACTGACAATGGTGATGGTGTTTTTTTTTTTTTGTTTTTTCTGAATCAAGATCGTGAAGTGTCTGATGATGCTCTTTGTTACCTACCAAATATAATTAGATTATTTGTGAAACAAAGGGTGCATATACGATGATGATTGTGTCTGATTTTATTTGTGGTGGTAGTAGTTGTGGTGGTGCTAGTGGTGGTGGTGGTGGTGGTGAGCGGGTCGCGATACACTAAAGAAAAATGAAAAACCCCGCGATGAATTTGCATCACGTGCCCCCGTTAACCCTCATGTGCTACCATGCAAGTTGCAGAAGTTTATTCCGACTTGTGACGAACGGATAACTGGAACACATACTTAACCTACTAAAGAGAAACATGATTTATACAAAAAGGAGAGAAAAAGAAAGGAATTAAAAATTTCGTTTACTTGAAGATGAAATTTTTTTTTTCTTTTATTTGTATTTAGTTTTTTATATAACCTTCTTCTTTCCCGTTTCGATTTTTCTTCTATAAATTTTGCTTTGAATAGTTTTATATTGTTAGAGTTAAATTTTTAACTTAAGCTCAGATTCATCTTCTTGTTTAATCACCTAGTTTATATTCCCATCTGTCACGAGGCATAGTTTATTTTTTATTGGTTTGTCTCGCCCTGTGTTCAGCCCTTCCTTTATCATCTACGCCCATCTCCCAGTACCACCCCCCCCCGTGTCACTGCCAAACACATAAGAAATATTATAAAAATAATTTAGTCCTTGATACACGAACAATAATTAATTAAAATTTTCCAAGACCAATTACACACAGCAACTTTAGAATAATTATAATACAAACAGTCCGTTGTTCTTTTTAGTTGTAGTTCATTTTTTAAAATATAAAAAAACGTCACATATCACAACTATTCTACTACTACAACTACTGGTATCTTTCTTGTAATGAAGTTCGAGGAATCTTTGCGTGAAGGTCTAGTACCTGAATGGCAAGATCAATACTTGGACTATAAACATGGAAAGAAACTAATAAAGAAACTTAATAAACTAAAGGAAGAGTATGAAACTGAAGTGTTTAATGAAACCCACAATGAAAATAATACACTCCTAGGAACTCTTGATACTAATAATATTAAACCTAGCGATACAACTCCATTACTTGATTTATCAGAACCTCAAGAAGCATACACCATTGAACCTTATATCCCACCACAATCAGCAGCACAAACTAGTGAAGTTACAACAAGAAGAGCAAGACGTCGACTGTCAATATTTGATTTTTCAATTCGTACACCACCAAATAAAAAAGAAGAATTTTATACTGGGAAAGAAAATTTCATGGATTGGTTGAATAAAGAAGCAGTTAAAGTTGATGATTTTTATATTGAAAAAGAACAAGATGCATATGAAAGATTTTTATTATTGGAAGATCAATTATATGAATTACGAGATCATAAGAATCAATTAATTAGAGAGAAAAGTAGTCATGATTTAAGAAATCATAGTCATTCTTTAACTACTAATAATGTTGTTCATACGGTTAATGATTTGGCTTATCATACTAAATTTGCCCTTAGTGGATTGAATAAATTTGAATTACCGAGTTTACCTTCAATGAAATTTTTGAAAAAGCTTAAATCTAAGAAAAAACAAAAAACTGAAGATCAACTTTCTTTACAAATTCAAGAATCTGTTGATTTGAATTATGCTGAAAATAGAGTTAGAAATGGGGATGTTGATTTAATAGAAACTGAAACTTCTAAATCTGAAGATCCAAGTTCTTCATCTGAAGCTGAAGGAGATTCTGAAACTGTTTCAGTTCCTGATGCCCCTCCTCCTATTTTAACTCAAGAACAAATTCAACAATCTAATCGTCGTGATTATGTGGTTAAAAAAGAAGAATTTGGTGTTCCTTATTTATACGCCAAAAAACATCTTAAACATGCATTATTGGAACATTATCGAGCTTTATCATTATTACAATCTTATAAAACTTTGAATAGAACAGCTTTTAGAAAAATCACAAAGAAATTTGATAAAGTAATGGGTACTGAAATAATGGAACCATTTTTGGAAAAACTTGATTCAACTTCATATTTTGTCACCAGTGATTTATTGGAAAAATTAATTAATCAAGTTGAAGAATTATATATTGCATTTTTTGATCCTGGTTCACAGGATAGGAAACATGCTTTGGAAAAATTGAAAACAATTGCCTATACTATAAATGCATCAGAGATGAGACCACCTAGTTATTATAAAGAAATGTTCACTGGTGGGTTATTTTTGGGATTTGGATTCCCATTATTTGTTCTTGCAGTTTACACAGCATTACATAAGAATTTCACCGGAGAAATGCCAGAAGCTACAAATTTAATGCAAATTTGGGCCGGGTTTTTCTTGGTTAATTTGGCATTGGTTATGTTTACCATTAATTTGGCCATCTTTGATAAATACAAGATTAATTATAAGTTTATTTTTGAATTTAACGTGGCAACAGCATTAAATTATAAACAATTTGTGGTACTACCGGCATTTGGATTGCTGTTACTTTCATTAGTTGGATGGTTCAGTTTTAATGATTTTTGGCCTCATAAATTTCCTGGTAGAGATTGGCCGTGGCTTTATTTTGGAATTCTTGTGGTTTTATTTTTATGGCCAGGTAAAGCATTTTATGGAACTAGTAGACGTTGGTTACAAATTGCCATGTTAAGATTGGTATTTTCTGGTCTTTATCCTGTTGAATTTAGAGATTTTTTCCTTGGTGATATTGTATCTTCATTAACATATTCTATGAGTAATATTGCTTTGTTTTTTTGTATGTATTCACATCATTGGAGAGGAACTTTGGCAGGCCAAGATCGAGCCGATAATACCTGTACTTCAAATCAATCAAGATTAATGGGATTTTTAGCTACATTACCAAGTATTTGGAGATTGTTACAATGTCTTCGTCGTTATATGGATACTGGTGATTGGTTCCCACATTTGGCAAATTCTTTAAAATATTCCATGTCTGCCGTTTATTACATAACATTGAGTGTTTACCGTATTGATAGACGTTCAGAAACCAAAGCTGTGTTTATTGTTTTTGCCAGTATTAATTCTGTTTATACAGCAATTTGGGATATTGTTATGGATTGGTCTTTATTACAATCAGATTCTAAACATTTTTTGTTAAGAGATCATTTATTTTACAAAAAACCAATTTATTATTATTTGGCCATGATTGCTGATGTTGTTTTAAGATTTCAATGGATTGTTTTTGCATTTTTCGGTAGACCAATTAATGAATCTCCAGCAACAGCATTTTTAGTTGCACTTGCTGAACTTTTCCGAAGATTTATTTGGCTTACATTTAGAATGGAAAATGAACATGCTACTAATGTATTTTTATTTAGAGCATCTAAAGATACTCCATTACCTTATGCTGTTTCCAAGAAAATTGAAAAAGCTGTGAAAAAATTGGTTCAATTACGTTATTATTCTAAATATCCAGAAGAAGCTATTCAAGATGAAGAATTATCTCCAGAAGTTTTGGAAACTACTATTGAAACACCTCCAGGAACAGCTACTGTATCTGGTGCAAGTGCAAGAGCATATTCGTCAGGTATTAGAGAAGCAAGAGATGAAGAAGCTTCTGTTGCAGTTAGTAGAAGAACAATGGTTAGTTCACAAATGACACCACAAAAGAAAAGTACATTATCTAAGATTAGTACTAAATTGAATCGTGCTCATATTAAAGATTTCCAAAGAAGAAAAACTACTGCTGAGATTGAAGAAGATAGTGATGATGATGACGACGACGAAGATGATGATTATAATCTTGCACCATTAAGAAGAATACCAACAACAGCATCAAGTAGGTTGGTCTCTATAAGAGATGAAGAAAATGAATAGATACATAGATATATATATATATATATACCTTTATTAATTGCATATAGTTTGAATACATTTTATACAATAGTTCAATATTATTTATTTACATTTTATACAATAGTTCAATATTATTTATTTACATATTCTAAACTGCTTGGACTAATTGTAATGGATACATATATTATTGGTTTAAATATGAGAATCTTTGTCATTTTTAATCCTATATTCTTCTTTCGGACTGAATAATATTTTAATATGTTTATCTTTATGATTTACCAATTCAACAAATCCATCTTCAATAGCATTTTCTAAATGAATTTTTGAAGAAATCAATAATTTTAATTCATCAATTGGAATTAAACCATCTTCAATAGCTCTAACTGATTCAACGAAATCTTCTTTAACAAAACAAATTGAACCAGTCAATATTTTTTCATTAAAAGTAACATCCATTGGGAAATAATCAATTGCTTTATGAGCCCAAATTGCAACATTTGTAGAACAACCTCTAATTTTTAAAGCTTTTAACCCAATTTCAAAAGTCGCAGGAACTCCTGAACAATCATAAGAATATTTAAAACCTAATCCATCAGGAGATAATTTTTTAAGATCTTCAACACATTCATCAACAGATTTACCAGTTGGATCATAAGTTGTAACCCCTAATTTTTCAGCCAATTTTCTTCTTGCTAATGCTGGTTCACTAACAACTATATGACCTACTTTATTACCTTTAAGGGCAAATATAGTAGTCAACCCAATTGGACCACCACCAAGAATTAATGCACTTTCACCAGGTTGAAAATTGGATACTTTTACAGCATGCCAACTAACAGCAATTGGTTGAATTAATGCTGCAACATCCATTGGTATACCTTTAAATGGAATTACTTTTGATGATGAAGTAACCATATATTCAGCACAACCTCCATCTGTGAACCCACAACCAGTTAATCCTAAATAATCACAAGCATTATATTGACCATCTTTACAACTTGGACAATGTGGTTTTTTAGGTGAGTTAGGAAATCTAATTCTATCTTTACAAGTACCAGTAACTTCAACAACAACAGTATCACCAATTTTAACATCTTTAACTTCTTTTCCAATATCAACAATTTCTCCAGATATTTCATGACCTATAACCCCACCAAAAATTTGAGAAATTTCATGAACTTCACCTTTTTTAGGGAAAAATATTGGTCCATCAGTATATTCTTTTAAATCTGTTCCACATATCCCACAATAATGAATTTTAACTTTAACATCGTGTGGTTGAATTATTTGTGGTTCTGGATAGTCTTCTTCATAACGAAGATCTCCTTTATCGTAATATACTAAAGCTTTCATTCTTTAATTTTGAATAATAATAATAATAATAATAATAGTAGTAGTAGTAAGTTTGTTTGATTTAATTTGATTTGATTTAATGATGAATAAAAATATAAAATAAAAAAAGAGATATCAATTAAAAAAAATTGAAATTGTTGAAACATGTCTATACATATTTATACTTTACCTCCCCCCGCCCTCAATTGTCCAATTGTTCATTCATCAATATTCATCGAGTCTAACAAGCAAATACAAAAAAAAGTGGGTGAAATGTACAATCGATTAAAAAAATAAAATAATTACATAAAGAAAACTCGAAAATATAATCTTAGTGTTACTTTCCGTATGCTCCCCCATTCGGCGAACAATTAATGAAATTGATAATGCATAAATGATAAAAAGAGGGGTGAATGAAAAGAAGCAAATAAAAGCAAGTACAAAACAAACTAGAGCCAAACAATAAAATAACAGATGAGTTTAATCTTGCTATTGTGCATGTGGTGCTTGGTTCATGGTTCATGGTTTGTGTATCATTTATTTTTCTTTGCTTTGCTTTGCCTTGACTTGTCATCATCACAAAGAGCAAGTTGAAAAATGAATGATGATGTTGATGACAAAGTTGGTGATATGGATGATTAACGGAAATATGAACTGTCTCGGTTTGTCATAGTCCACGAGGCTGTATTTATCTCTACCTCATGCGATATTCAATCAATTAAACAATCAACAAGGTATCCTCCACCCCCCCCGCTCATTGTATATATAAAACTTAACTTTGTATACGTGTATCGATTATCACAACTCGTCTTAATAATTCCGGATTATACCGAATTCCGGGACTTTCCTGCAGGCGCATGGACCGTATTCATGCATGATGTGTGACTCGCAGGTCAGTCGAGTTGGTTGGTGCTGGTGGTGCTGGAGGTGGTGTCAACGTGGCGACGGACGTCATACTCCGAGCTTAGTCCCGTGCGCGGACCTTGGCATCGCGCGGATAAATTTCTTTATTTTTTCTTGGAGAATCTCATCCCGTAATCAAGCATAATTCATTGGCCGTGAACTATCTTGAAATTTTCACATTTGAAACAACGACCCAAAAACAAGGACCCCCCCCCCCAAGAATATAGTGTTTAGTTAGTCATGTCAATTGTAGAATGACATACGATTGTGAATTATGATCTGTTTTTTTTTTCTTATTATTTCCTTTATCTTACGGCGATTTTTTTTTTCAAAGAAATCCAAGTTTAATTGATGCAAAACGAAAAATTATTATACGGTGTCTATCTATAAATCTATTCTATATATCATTAAATATCTAAGAAAAAATGAAAATTAAATAAATAAACAAATAAAAGAAATAATGCTAATGCAAAAACAAACCTGATTAAACTTAAAGAATAAAGATGATTGCAGTAAGAATTGCAATCAATGAAGATGGAACATTAATTGAGCCACCACTAATAGAAATTGGAATTTCTGGAACTTCAGTAGGTTCAAAAATATTATTACCAGCTGAAATCATTCCTCTGGCTGGACTTGTACCACTATTATTTATTTGATTAGATTCTCTTTGCTCTTGAGAAGGTTTATTAAGATTGTTATTTTCAGAAGTTGAAATTCTTGTATTATGTGTCAAATTAGCGACTCCTGCAGCACCATTTTGATTTTCTTGGTTTTGTTCCTTATCAGTTGATTGACCACGTGAAATTCCAAGACCTCCTTGTTGTTGTTGTTGTTGTTGTTGTTGATTATGTTGTTGATGTTGTTGTTCATCTGGGTTTCTTGGCCCTGTAATTGTAACACCATTAGTAGAACCACCAATACCTAGTTGTCCTTGTGTGGTAGCATCAGGTGATGGTCTACAATTTGTTCCTTGTTTTTCACAATTAATTACAGCAGCTTCCCCACTTGGATTAGTTAGTACCCCATTTTGAGTTACTGAACTAACACCTTGAGTTGAAACAGATGATGTCGAAGTAGTTTTAGAAATAATATTGGTTGTGAATGAATATCTTCCAAGTGTAGATGTAAATGAAGAACTGGATGTAGATGTAGATGTAGATGTAGATGATGATGATGATGATAATTCTAATACATTGGTTTGGGAAGGAACTAATGAAGCATCAGTATCTAAAGCAACTTGTGATTGACTATTAGATGAAGTATCTTGTGATTGAATTCTGAAATAAGATGAAGATGATGTAGAAAAGGGGGTAGAACTTTCAATAGCATCAATAATTTCTTCAATTGGATTAGATGATTCAATCAAAACATCAGTTTCAGTAATTGATTTAGGTTCTTCAGGTAATGTATAAAAATCAGATAAAATGGAAGCCAAATAATTTATTTCAATTTGAGTTTCATCTTCAGGTAAAGAAGAAGAAATCAAATGTATAATCTCTTGAGCATCTTCATTATTTGATTCAACATCTTTATCACCATTTGGTTTATTCAAATTTTTAGAATTGAAATATTCAATTAATATACTCCACAAAAGATCCAAATCAATACTGTTATCACTTTCTGGTATGTATGATGAAACAATATTAATAATTTCTTTAACTATAGCAGCTATAGTAGTTGGTCTATTAATAGGAGCTCCAGTTGGTTGAGATGTTTCAACAGATGAAATATGACTAGATAAACGTGACACTAATGATGAAAGTTGAGTATGTGATTTTATGGATGAATCACTGGTAGATGTTAATAAAGTAGTAACCAGTTTCTTATATTCAGTTTGTGATGTTGAAGCAATAATTGATGATTCTTCAACCGTTAAATCTGTAGTGAACTCTGATGAGTCAATAGATGAACTTTCTTTAGTAATTTCTGGATCCATACTTGAAATGGAAGATTTAATAACTTTAGTTTCATCTGTTTCAATAGATTCATCAATTTCTTCAACAGAACTAGTTGGTTCAACATTTCCACTGGTAATTGATTCTGGTTCATCAGGCACGGGATAGAAATCAGATAAAATTGTATACAATTGAGTAACTTCAATTTGAGTTTCATCTTCTGGTACTGAAGCAGAAATGATTTCCATCATAATTTGTGCAGTGATGTAGTTGTCATTAGATAATATATCACTTGGATCCATGAAATCACCAAAGTCAAAAAAATCAGCAAAAATATCCCACAAGAATCTTAATTCAATTTTGGTTTCATTTTCTGGTACATATTGTGAAACAACATTCATTAATTGAGCAACAATAGGAGCTGGTTTACTTGGAGTATCACTAGGAATACTAGTTAGTTTTGTTGTTTCAATGGAAGAAAAATGACTTGATACGATAGACAGTAATGATGAAAGTTCAATTTGAATACTCTTGGATGATTCAACAATGGCAGTTGTCAACGTAGTGAATTGTGGTTTTTCCTCGGTTTCTGATGTAGTTGTAATAATAGTTGATGGGCTATTTTCTTCAGTAGCTTCAACTGATTCAATCCAATTAACCATTCCACTAGCGCTTGATTCAGGTTCATCGGGCACAGGATAGAAATCAGATAAAATTGTATACAATTGAGTAACTTCAATTTGAGTCTCATCTTCTGGTACTGAAGCAGAAATAATATCCATCATGATTTGAGCAGAGACAAAATTATCATTAGATAAAATATCACTTGGATCCATGAAATCACCAAAATCAAAGAGCATTGAAAATATATCCCATAATGATCTTAATTCAATCTTGGTTTCATTTTCTGGTATGAATGATGAGACAGCATTCATGATTTCTTTAACTATAGGTGCTGGTTTAGTTGGAGTTGGTTGTGAAACACTAGTCAGTTTAGTTGGTTTAATTGATGATAAACGACTGGATAAAATAGACAGTAAGGATGAAAGTTCAATGTGAACACTTTTAGTTGATTCACTATTATCAGTTTCAGTAACAAATTGTTGAGATGATTCACTTGAATAGGTAATACTATCACCATCAATGATAGTAGCAACACTAGAAGATTTTTCAACAACAACATCAATTAAAGATGGTTCTGATTTACTTGAAACACTCTTGTCTTTGATTGAACTAAAATGTTCCCATGAATCAATTGATTCAACACAATTTTCTTCATTACAATGATCAATTGGGTATTCACTTGGATATTCACTAACTTGTGTAGTTTCTTCAGTGATACTTTGTAATTATTGATTGTTGATCGATTGGTACGAAAGATGAAGACACTTCATTAATAGAAACTGGTTTATCAGGAATAACAATAGCTTCACTAAGAATATAACTTGTTTTCGTATGAATGGACTGTTCTTTTTCAGTCGTAGTAAATGATACCTTTTTGGTAGTAGTTCTTTCATATTTGATACTAGAATTCCAATAAAATGAATAATCAATAACAACTTCACTTGCACTTGATTCTTCTGGAATTTCATATTCTGAAGAATAAATTTCTGCGGAACTTATTTCTAGTGATTCATAAATTTCCAGAGTTTCAAAAATTTCAATATCTAATGATTGTTCAGGAATTTCACTTGTTGAAGTTTCATAAGAATCAATTGGTATGTCTATATCAGAAGTTTCAAATGGATCAATATTTGAAGAACCTTTAGATTCATTTTCATTATCTGGAATTTCAGAACTATCACTTGTTTCTAACAATTCATCAATTGAATTATATTCACCTATAGATTTTGAAGCAATATCTGAAAATGATTTGCTAATACTTGATTGTGGGTGAATATAATAATGTGAACTTTCCATGATATAATCTGTATTTTCATTTTCTTGTTGATCAACAGTAATATCTGGTTCTTCGGAAGGTAATTGTGAAGCTTGAATAATAGTAGATGGTATAGCCAGGGAATTTAAATATTGTGGTTTATTATTAGTATGGTTGAAGTATGGAAGCATTTTCCATTGTGATTTGATTGGAGTATCTAAACCATAATCATATTCAACTGAAATTACCAATTTACTCAATAATAATAATGCTAGGAACCAACGCATGTTTAAAATCTAAAGATGCTAATGATAGGTAACTATTTATGTTAAAATGATAAAGTATTGAATAATTAAATAAATAAATAAGTAAATAAATAAATCAAGAATGGAAAAACAAGGATTTTGCATCTAGATGAGAAAGATTTAATGGGTTTTATAATGTCAAAGAATGATTGAAAATTCTTGTATATTCAAGGATCAATTTCTTTCTTTTTCTTTTTTTATTTTTTATTTTTTTTTTTCCTTCTACTTCACTGGTTATTATTTGATGATACTATTCAACAATCTATGGAATAATGTCACCTTGAATAACTTTTCTTTCGATATAAATTGAAAATTTCCAAAAAAAAAATGAAATAAAAAAATATTATTATTTAATCTAAGTTTCCAAAAAGACAGAGTAATTTATTTTTGTTTGATATTTTTTTTATACTTATTGGTAATTTGGTGTATTATACATTAATTTGTTGATAATTATTTTTTAATTTCTAGTATATTATATTTATATTTCTATTTCAACATGGTGGGGAGGGCTGGCAAAGTTGTATAGTTGCAATCGAACAAGAGCAATATTTCTTTGGCTGTGAAAAAAAAAAAAAGAAAATTTCACTGATGGTAGCAACCAAAAGGGTAGCACAGGCATGGTACTGGGACCTGGCCAGGGCGTAGCATAACGACAACAGAACAAGTTTCATTTCTATTATTTTTTATATTCCTTCTTTAATTTCTGTTTAATTATTTTTTTTTTCTTTTTTATAAGAATTATTGTATATGTTTTTTTAAGTTGATCGTCGTTCCTAAATTAGAATTATGATGACAGTAAACCAATGATCGATTGTTGACAATTTGGATTATACCTTTCATCTTTCTCGTAAATTTACTCAGTTTGTTTGGGACACGACCCATGGTACCGATCTACCGCGATGCAATAAATCAATAGGTGGAGTTTCCCTTTTCAAATATAAAAATAAAACCATTGAATTGTTACTCATGACATATATTTTAGAGATTATGTGTCCTTATTACTTTATATCTGTAAGATTCGATATTCATTAAATTATTCATATAATCAGAATAAGCTTCTTGATACTTCATTTAGATTAGATTTAAGTTTTACCTTTTCTTGTATTATGTCAAAAACCGTCAAGCCCGTTTTTCTGTTTTTTTTTTAAGGAGGACCCATCAGCAAACCTAAGTCTTTGGTTTAATGTTTATTGTCAAGCTTATGAAACAAAACATAAAAAAAAATCCGAAGAAAAATATAATAATACGAATAATACCTTAATTCTAAAAAGGTTGCATTTTTTTCATGTCGTTGGTGGAAATGTAATTCCATTATAACCTTGGTAAAACTGAACACGTCTTTCAAATTCAGATAACTAGAAATGTAACTCTACGTTGTTCAATACAATATGACCTAAGTGATGAAATAAATCATAATCAAGTTAGATTTGATAATCCCATAATAGAATAGAAACAAAGTACTGTTGTTTTAAATCATTGAACTCGATATATAAGATCCTTATCTTTTGTTTTATTTTTTTTAACACTTGTCAAATTGTTCCTCAATGTGGCATAATCATAATGGTTACATATTTTTGCATCAATAATCCGAGGTTCATTTGAAAATAAATAATCCGGATTTCAATGAAACCTTAATTTTCAATTATCCGTCATCCTAATAAATGAAAACTACAGAGCATCGCCTACGATAGAAAACCATTATCAATAGCACGAATTTATATAACCATTATTGTCATTTTACCCGTATTTAGTTAAATTAGTTCAAATTTAAATTTAAATTTTTAATTTATTAGACTGTGTAAGTTTTTTAGTCGGTATTAGGTTTATGTTAAATATACTTTTCAGTGGAGTTATTTCTCCGGTATGGTTATTCCGAAATGTGATAGATCTTTCTTCTCTGTCGGTTTAATTTGTATTGATAGTCTATAAATTCGGAAAAACTTTCATGGTAATACAAGAAATAATGAATACTCTTCCCAATAAAAAAACCTCCTGAAACTTGCTCCCCGAGTCGTTTTAATTTTCCTATATCCCCCACCTTTCTTGGATATAATATTTTTAATTTATCAAAACGTGGATTTCTCATTAATTTATCATTCCTGGTAATGAAATGAATTCAATTTCAAGGCACTAAAGAGATGGTCAAGAATTTTTACTACAGATATGGAATAAGGTGATGACACACTCTGTTACATCATTTATTCATCAAGTATACAATGCTGGTTTAATAAGATACAATCGCCGCCACGTTCTGGATCCAATCCATAGATGTAAAGCATTCCCTCGGTTGTAACAACATATATATGAAATAAACTAACTTCCATTAGGTCTTGTTTAGCACTTGAATTGTCATTAGCAAGATAACTTTGCGGGATTAAATCTTGTTGTAAAACATTATTCATAACTGCTACTGATTTGGCATCTTTAGAATGAGCATTTATTTTCAATGATGCAAAACTTCTTGTTGGTTCTAAAATTGACGAGAATCTAGATGGTAAGAAATCTCCCATTTTTTGAGCAGCTTTTCTACCCAATGTTTGTGATGATCTTCTAATCATTCTTGCAACTGACAAACGGTTTTGATCAATGAGTGGTTCCGTTTTAGGAGAATTACTTTGAGCATCCTCTGATGTGATACTAGCATAAGAATTGGAAGATCCCTGGGATAATTTTCTTTGCTTTGCGGGAATAACTTCAATTGATTCGTCATCTTCATCATCACCCATTTCTTCATCATCTTCTTCTTCTTCAACATCTGAATCGTCTCCATCATCAGCAATATCATCAAATTCATTTGAACTTCGTTTCACATTTTTTGTTTGTCGTGGAGAACTTGATACTTCCCCAGAAGATCCTTCTTCATGTATTGTTTCAACTGATGGTTTCACTTTCTTCTTGTGTTTTGTTGCTAATGATTCTTCATCTCCTAATCTGAAAATATGAACAGTTAAGCTGGAACTTGTGGCTAGCACATACTTGTCATCAGCACTAAAACGAAGGGAATATATCTTTGTTGGATATGTTCCTCTTCTAAATTGGTAAAGTTTGGTTCCTGTTGCAACATCAAATACACGTACAATTGTTCCCTTATCACTAGCTGTTGCCAATAAAGATCCGTCATTTGAGAAAGACATCGCTGCTATAGTTGACTTATGGGCTTCAATAACTGACAAGGGTTGTAAAGTGTTAATATTAAAAATTATGACATCTCCAATTCTATTAGGTGCACTACTGACTGAAACAATGTTATTCTGTACAGAATTCAGTCCACCATTAGTATTTATTCCTGAAGCTAATAGTGAGTCATGAGTAATGGTTTTTGGTGGTGACGGATAAGCCAAATAACTGTTAGTATCATCGTAAGATATTGCACATAAACCATTTAAATTAGGACTGGTTTCAATAGTATGTAATAATTTCATTGTGGTTATATCATAAAGATAAATCTGGTCTTCTAAAACAACAACCAATCGGCTATTGGTTAACTTCACGTGTAATACTGTCAGTGGGAAAGTCAAATCACAAATAGTGGATTTTGTCTTCGTATTTACTATTTTGAGTTTTCTTGGTGATGATCCTATTTCTTCACCCTGGGCAACTATTGCTAATAAGGAAGTACAATATAGCATCTCCACAATACCTACACTTTCATCATTTCTATATTGAAAACATCTTCCAAAATTAGGTTGACAGTTGAATATTTTGTATCCATTAGTTAAACCAATGGCAACACATGATGCATCTTGATTGAAAGTGACATAATTTACTGAATCGCTATAATTTGTTTTACTTCCAATGGATAAGGTGCCATCGTTATTAAGACTGTTGGCGTATTGTTTTGTTAGCTGGTGCTGTAAACTAGCAGCAGCTGAATTCGACAGTGTTTGTAACATTAGATTGGTTAATCAATAACAAAATGATAATGATTATATTGAAATGATGGGTTGTTTAGAGTACTAATGACTTTATGTAATGATGTTTGATCTTGTATTCTAGGTAAATAAGTAAGACGATGTAATTTTTTTTTTTTGGTTCTTCTCACTTTGTCTTTGTTGTCTGTTGTTTGTTGTTCTCTGTTGTTTATGCAAAGTGGATCTCATTTTTCTTTGCTTTTCTCTCACAGTCACACTCACACTCACACTCACACACTCACAACCACGTTATACAACAATAATCTCGTAACAACAGTTGAGACAGTTCAGTTAATTGACAACCAATGACTGCTAATTATGTTTCCATTGAACTATTGTATCATCACGTGAGTACTGGTTTATCAGTGACCCTGACGATAATGACCGAGATAAAAGAGAGACAGAAAAAAAAATGCTAGTTTTTGTTACTTTCCCCACACTGTTATCGTGTAGGCACCTAAATGGTCCGTTCGGCCCCCTGCACCAAGCTGTTTAATGATTGTATCAGAAAACAGGGAAAATATTGTAGGGTGATAGATGTGGTTGAATCAACGATATTAGTCTAAGTTTAATAAAGTAGAGTTTTTCGTATCTCTTTAGTACAAATCTGGTTATTAATAGAGCCTGATTTGTGTTTTTACTCTATTATTTAGCCAAAGTTTAACCAATATTGAATCGTCCAAAATCTTCATAAATTACCGTTAAAAAACCTTTGGTCAGCACATACATCCTTTTAAAAATACGACCAGATAATTTTTCAAAGCATAAAATTAAGAATATTCTTGTTTCATAAGTGATATGATCAAACTACATTCATGACTTTGAAACAAACTGTAAAACAAGGTGGTCAAAAACAACCATCGAATTGGGCGTGTGGCGTAGTTGGTAGCGCGTTCCCTTAGCATGGGAAAGGTCATGAGTTCGACTCTTATCTCGTCCATTTTCTTTTTTTCTTTGGAACTCCCATATTTTTTTTGATTGGAGACTTGGAGATTCAGACAATCAAGAAGTGATTCATTCATGGAATAGATAAGTTGTACCTCCCATTTGAGATAATTTTGACTGCTTATTGAACCTGTGATTATTTTTTTCTTTTTGGTTTACGTGAAATACAGTGTTTCTACTTTCAGTTCGTACCAAGTTCAAAGAAATTATTAATACTAGTGCGACAATTTAATTTATAGTAAGGGAGATTAATTGTTCATAGTAAATGGAGTCAAAATGTTCACACCAGCGGAAATAATACTTTCAAACTAGCTGCCCTTTTTTGTTCATACCATATATCATACATTTTCAGTATGAACAAATAGAGGTCATGTAATATGAACATTTTTTGCGCACTAGTATCAAAAATATTGACCGCCTTAATATGAACTTTTCTTTGCAAATAGTGCGAATAATTTTGACTCACTGATCTGAAAATTATGCTCAAACTAGCGCGAAATAAAACTGCAACGACTGTATATTTCGGCTCTAAAAGCAATAAACACTGTCGGAGCATAAACGAGGATTTCTATAAGGTATCTGCCCATCTGGAAGTAGTGAATAAACCATTGAATTGTAACCAATGGGATCAACTAATTCTTGGAACTCATGACCATGAATATATTAGTAGACTAGATTAGCACCTGGCAATACAGATTTAATTATCAAGATACTAATGAAACCTTACTTATAATGTACATTATTAATCTATTTAGATATCAGAAATTTACGTGCAATACTTCAAATAAACCTACTTCATCAAATAACCTGTTTGTGATCATTTAAGTATAGGTGTGACATTATCCAAGAAGGAAAAACAGTACTCTTCTATAGTACACAATTCACAACCACCTAACTCTCCAATTTCCAACAACAACAAAACAGGGCGTGTGGCGTAGTTGGTAGCGCGTTCCCTTAGCATGGGAAAGGTCATGAGTTCGACTCTTATCTCGTCCAGTTTTCTTTTTTTGCAAACTTATGCTTCTGACACAAGAATGTAATACGTTCTTAACGAATTGTTAGTTTTGTATTTAATTTAATTTAATTTAATTATAGAGTTTCTTTACTGTATAAAATTATACATTTTTAGCTAACCAGGTAGTGAAATTATCAATCATTTTATCAGTAACATCATGACCAACACCTTCAGCGATATAAACACCAGTCGAATCATTAGTATTTAAATATAAATCACACCAAACAGAACTTAAATTTTGAGGAACCAAAGTATCATCTTTACCAAAACAAGCAAACATTTTAATTTTATTCATTGGGAAATTTTCAAAAATAGCTTGATCTTGTTTTGAAATTTTTTTATGTAATGATTCAGGATATTTTAATTTTTCATCATTTGATAAATCTAATTCATCATAATTAAAATAGAAGAATTTTTTATCATTATCTTTAATTGATCTTAATCTTGTAATGAATAATGAAGTTAAATCACTACAACCAACAACTGGATGGATTGCTTGAACTAATTGAGGATATTGCATTGCATAACGAATAACAACATGACCACCAAGTGAATAACCACATAAAATATTATTAAATTTAATTTCTGTACTTTGATTAATTGCTCTAAATTCAGGAGTTAAATAATAATCTAAATTTAAATAACTTGGAAGAAAATCCATAATTAATTTAATATTTTGAATAGTTGAATCAATAATTGACATCATATCAATTGCATGATTTTGATTATTTTCATTCCAACCTTGATTATTTTCATTATCAATTAATCTTTGTCCATGATTTGGAATATCAAAAGTAATACAAATTAAAGGAGTTTCAACATTTGATTTTTTTTCATAATATTGCTTTAAATAATTATAAGCAACTGCTTCAGTATATTTATAATTTCCTTCACGATGATGAATTAAATAAACAACATTAATTGGAATGACATCAACTGGGTGATCAACTTTATTAAATTGTTCAACATATGATACTAATTTATCTGAATTATAAACATGTGTAGCAATTCCACCAATATTGTAAGTTACTTTGGAGTAAGATTCAGGATCAAATTCAAATAATTTCATTGTGCTTTTTAAAAATGGAGTTTTGTTGAACCAACCAATTGAAAAAGAAGTGTATTGCTTCCCCATTCTTTTTTTTTTCATCTTTCATTTCGTGGGTTGATTTTTGTTTTTCATTCGGTTAATTGATTGCTAACAACCCCACCGCGTCCACGCCCACGTCCACCACCACCGTAGCCCAGTCCGTTCTTCCTCGCTAATTATTTTTTTCATTTCACCAACTCACCCACCCACATATTATACGAGCTAGCTAAAGAATAATATGCAAAGTTCATTAAGAATTATTTTGAAATAATTTGGAATTAATTTCATTGGTCAATTCATTGAATACTTCCATTCAACGTTCATAAACCACATTATAATTCGGAACCATGAGTAGGAAGAGGTGGAGAAGTGTTCAATTGTTTTCGGTAAGTCGGTTTAATGGATACACCTCAAGAGTTGTAATAATCTTTACTATCAAGGTAAAAGGAATCGGAACAACCCCCTCACTTTCTCCATAACTGTATCTCATATCAATAAGAAATAATAATAATAATATTGACAATAGAAGGCTTGAAATTTGATATTCACAATTCGGCCGACCCTACAGGGCAAGATCCCAAAAGGACGTGTCCTAATCATTTTGCTTTTCTTTAAGCAAGAACGGCTACTAATATTGATACTATCCGTTCGCCATGTTAGAATTTGTCCGAAAACATCAAAATACTCTCAATGCTACATCAATGGAAATCAAAAATGAAAAGTGGAACAAAACAAATATCAAGAATAACTTAATCCGTTGAACACGGCTAGTTCAACTATTTGTTGCTTTTCCTTATCACTGGGTTTACGAAGGAAAAATTGAATTGTTAACGGATACAAAAGGTAGACTGTGTTTGCTGCATATGGTTTAAAATAGGACATCAAGTAAGAAGTAGACTAACTATGCAGCACAACAAGCTAGAATAAATAACTTCATGTAAGTGAAACTTCTGTTTACCAAACCTCGAATGTGGGTCAAATATCCGCAAGGCATCAATTACAATAGTTAGAGTTCATTTCCCACTTTCCCTAGCCCCTCCTTTTTGTGTGAGTGAAACTCACATTCCAACTTACATGACATATTGATTGGAATACCGGAAGAGATTCATTAGAAACAACCAACGAACCAAAAACAAATCAAACAAACCCGGGGATAAGTCAGCATAGATCTGGCAATCAATCTACTGAACCTACTTGTGTAAAAAAAAAAAAAAATGTTTTGTGGTCGTGTACACGCCACCGTTAACTACGGATAAATTTTCTCCTCTCTCTCTCCACAAAAATGTAGAAGAAGAAGAAGAACAACTGAATGCAAATATTTCACAGGCTTGTTTCATTAATTAATTAATTAAAAAAAAAAAAAAACTATAAATAACCAAGCACATCCCCTTTGATTTTCCTTTCTAAACCCAACAATTCTGATTGCCACTTCTTAATCTTCATTCTTTACTTAGCCTTGATCAATAATTTACAATGACACCACCTTCTAAAATTGAGGACAGTTCATCATCATCATCCTCATCAGCAGATTCTTCCACTTTTGTTACTGGTAATTCATGGTATACTAAAGTATCAGATATTAAACCAGGTGTTGATAGATTAATTGACGCTTTTCATACTAAACAAAAGACTCAAGATGTTCAATTTCGTTTAAATCAATTGAGAAACCTTTATTATGCCGTTCAAGATAATACTGATGAATTATGTGAAGCTTTAGAGAAAGATTTTCATCGTGCAAATACTGAAACTAAAAATTTAGAAATTGTTGGTGGATTAGCTGAATTAGTTCATACTATGTCAAGTTTACACGAATGGTTGAAACCTGAAAAAGTTACTGATTTACCAATTACTTTAAAAACTAATCCAATTTATATTGAAAGAATTCCATTAGGTGTTGTTTTAATTATAAGTCCATTTAATTATCCTTTCTTTTTATCATTTTCTGCTATTGTTGGTGCAATTGCTGGTGGTAATGCAGTTGTTTTAAAACAATCTGAATTAGCTCCTAATTTTTCAAGTTTATTTAGTAAAATTTTAACTAATGCTTTAGATCCAGATATTTTCTTTTCTGTTGATGGTGGAATTCCTGAAATTACTGAATTATTAGAACAAAAATT